>NC_056433.1:71245508-71428008 GCF_018296145.1 Oncorhynchus tshawytscha
GTCAACTCTGTTTGAATTGTGAGTAGTTGAAACAAACAGGGTATGGTTTGAAAGGTAAACTTTTCCTCTTTTACAGTAAACTAATGTCTCCATGTGTTTTCGGTGTCCATATGACAGATTCTGTTGGACTAAACCTCAGAGAGGAAGAAGTGATCTCATCTTCGTTGTTGTGAGTTTTAGGGGGAGGAGCTTGAAAGTGACCAAGTGAGAGGTTTCCATCCAAAATGAGCCCAATGCGTTTCTATGGGCTTATTTTGAACCTAAGCTTGTCGCCTGCATTCCTGCCTTTGGGACAACGACTTCCATTGTTAGGGCGGAATCATGAGCATCTCGTCATTATATACACATCTCTGGTGCAAATGGGAAGGTTCACAGTGTAATGTAAAAATCTTTTCAGCGTGAAATACTTCCCAATCGTTCTGATTGTGACGTCATGTTTTACATTTTTTTCACAGCATCAACATTTTCCCAGTCAGTAATTGCACGCACGTCTGTATGGATGGCTGAGCTCATGCAGATGTTTCTCTCACACCCCCTCAACCTTGACTTAGCTAGCTAGCTAACTAGCATAATTACATTACTAAGCTGCTCCAGAATGTCCTACGCCAGGACATGGACATCGATTCTATCGTAGTCCATGTGGGTTTTAATGACATTATGAAGGGCAGCTCTGAACTGTTGAAACTGTAGAGACCGGCTGCGTTGAGACAATGACTTATCAATGGCCCAAGCCCAGCTCATTGAATGCCTACCATTGTGTTGCTGAGTCATCATAATGCTTCAGCAAAGGTGATCCAATGTCTCGTTATTATTTTGTTTCTTAATGTATGTTCATATAATTATAATTATATATATTTTTTGTTACGCTCGTCTGTTACTGTCACTTTGTCCTATTGTTGTCTGATATCTTTTCACTTTTGTTTTGAATGTTCTTAATTGGAAAATGCAAAAAAAAAAAAAAAAGTACATTATACCAGGGGCATTGGTAGACACAATGTAAGTAACCTAATTTATGTCCCTCTGACTACCCTGAATGCCTCTGTTGATCCTACAACTATTGTATGCAGCAATCATGTGCCTATGAACCAGATATGTTTTCAGCACTGAGGCGTGTGCCGTAGTAGGAAGTCCACTGTGTTCAGCTCACCCTGCACTAACTTAAATAACATGAGAATATCTATTTCTGCTACGCTTCCCAATAAAAGCAATGAAAACAAGCAAGCATCCCATAAAAGTGCTCAAAATAGCCCCTATTAACATACAGTGGGGAGAACAACTATTTGATACACTGCTGAGCGAACGAGACGAGACCAAAAAGACATGAGAACAAGCGTACAAAAATGCTCATAAAATGAAAAATACAAAAAAACTTGATTCTGCGATACAGGTATTTGGTGTATCACGCAAAGACATGAATTAGAATTAATCAAATTAATTCTATATATCGCCCAGCCCTAACACACTCACACAGAGAGAGAGAAGGTTTATTTTAGGGGTCGGAATAGTCAAGGACCTAAGAATACGATATTATCACAATACTTATTTGCCGAAATGTATTGCGATTCACATGACTATATGTATTACGATTCCATACTGATTTTATTGCGATTCGATGTTACTATAAAATTGCTCACCATATGTCTGCTGCAGAGGGACAAGGGAGCTATGAGAAAACAACATGTTTTGATCAGTCATGGAAATAAGTGCTGAAAACAAATTGGCTCCCTATTTAAAAAGAAGATGGAGAACATGCTATGATGGGAAAATACTGCAGTTTTGGTGCGCTGTTGCGCCGCCTTCACCACATTGTCTGTGTGGGTGGACTGTTTCAGTTTGTCTGTGATGTGTACACCCAGGAACAAAAAAACTTTAAAAAACTTTCCACCTTCTCCACTACTGTCCCTTCGATGTGGATAGGGGGGTGCTCCCTCTGCTGTTTCCTGAAGTCCACAATCATCTCCTTTTGTTGACGTTGAGTGAGAGGTTGTTTTCCTGACACCACACTCTGAGTGCCCTCACCTCCTCCCTGTAGGCTGTCTCGTTGTTGGTGATCAAGCCCACTACTGTTGTGTCGTCTGCAAACATGACAATTGTGTTGGAGGCGTGCATGACCACGCAGTCATGGGTGAACAGGGAGTACAGGAGAGGGCTGAGCACACACCCTTGTGGGGCCCCAGTGTTGAAGGTCAGTGAAGTGAAGATGTTGTCTCCTACCTTCACCACCTGGGGGCGGCCCGTCAGAAAATCCAGTTGCACAGGGAGGGGTTGAGACTAGAGGTCGACCGATTAATCGGAATGGCCGATTAATTAGGGCCGATTTAAAGTTTTCATACCAATCGGAAATCTGTATTTTTGGGCGCCGATTTCCGATTTATAAAAAATAAAAAAAGTTATTAAAATACCTTTTATTTAACTAGGCAAGTCAGTTAAGAACACATTCTTATTATCAATGACTGCCTAGGAACTGTGGGTTAACTGCCTTGTTCAGGGGCAGAACGACAGATGTTCACCTTGTCAGCTCAGGGGTTCCAATCTTGCAACCGCACAGTTAACTAGTCCAACGCTCTAACCATTGCACTCCACGAGTAGCCTGCCTGTTACGCGAATGCAGTAGAAGCCAAGGTAAATTGCTAGCTAGCATTAAACTTATCTTATAATAAACAATCAATCATAATCACTAGTTATAACTACTAATCCAGTTTAGCAGGCAATATTAACCAGGTGAAATTGTATAATTTCTCTTGCATTCATTGCACGCAGAGTCAGCGTATATGCAGTTTGGGCTGCCTGGCTCATTGCGAACTAATTTGCCAGAATTTTATGTAATTATGACATACATTGAAGGTTGTGCAATGTAACAAGAATATTTAGACTTAGGGATGCCACCCGTTAGATAAAATACAGAATGGTTCTGTATTTCACTGAAATAATAAACTTTTTATTTTCTAAATGATAGTTTCCGGATTCGTTCATATTAATGACCAAAGGCTCATATTTCTGTGTGTTATTATGTTATAATTAAGTCTGATTTGATAGAGCAGTCTGACTGAGCAGCAGCAGGCCCGTAATCATTCATTCAAACAGCACTTGTGCATTTTGACAGCAGCTCTTCGCAAGCACAGCGCTGTTTATGACTTCAAGCCTATCAACCTAATGGCTGGTGTAACCAAAGTGAAATGGCTCGCTAGTTAGCTGGGTGTGCGCTAATACTGTTTCAAACGTCACTCGCTTTTAGATTTGGAGTAGTTATTCCCCTTGCGCTGCAAGGGCCGTGGCTTTTGTGGAGCGATGGGTAACGATGCTTGTGGCTGTTGTCGATGTGTTCCTGGTTTGAGCCCAGGTAGGGGCGAGGAGGGGGACGGAAGCTATACTGTTACACTGGCAATACCATAGTGCCTATAAGAACATCCAATAGTCGAAGGTATATTAAATACAAATGGTATAGAGAGAAATAGTCCTATAAATACTATATTAACTACAACCTAAAACCTCTTACCTTGGAATGTTGAAGTCTCATGTTAAAAGGAACCACCAACTTTCATATGTTCTCATGTTCTGAGCAAGGAACTTAAACGTTAGCTTTTTTACATGGCACATATTTTACATGGCACACATTTTTACATGGCACACATTTTTACATGGCACATATTACTTTCTTCTCCAACACTTTGTTTTTGCATTATTTAAACCAAATTGAACATGTTTCATTATTTATTTGAGGCTAAATTGATTTTATTGATTTATTATATTAAGTTTAAATAAGTGGTAATTCAGTATTGTTGTAATTGTCATTATTACAAATTTAAAAAATTGTCAGATTAATCGGTATCAGCTTTTTTGGTCCTCGAATAACCGGTATCGGCGGTGAAAAATCATAATCGGTTGACCTCTAGTTGAGGCCCAGGGCCTCCAGCTTGATGATGGGCTTGGAGGGTACTATGGTGTTGAATGCTGAGCTGTAGTCAATGATCAGCATTCTTCCATAGGGATTATTTTTGTCCAGATGAGTTAGGGCAGTGTGCAGTGTGATGGCAATTGCGGACTTCTGTGGACCTGTTGGGGTGGTATGCAAACTGAGTGGGTCTAGGGTGGCCGGTAAGGTGGCAGTGATATGATCCTTGACTAGTCTCTTAAAGCACTTCATGATGCCAGAAGTGAGTGCTTCGGGGCAGTAGTCATTTACTTCAGTTATCTTTGCCTTCTTGGGTACAGGAACAAAGGTAGCCATCTTGAAGCATGTGGGGACAACAGACTGGGATAGGGAGAGATTTTAAATATGTCTGTAAACACACCAGCCAGCTGGTCTGTGCATGTTCTGAGGACGTGGCTTGGGATGCAGTCTGGGCCAACAGCCATGCGAGGGTTAACATGTTTAAATGTTTTACTCGCGTCAGCCACTAAGAAAGAGGGGGGGCTCAGTCTTTGTTAGCGATCCACGACAGTGGCACTGTATTATCCTCAAAGAGGGCAAAGAAGGTGTTTCGTTTGTCTGGAAGCGTGACGTCTCTATCTGTGACGTTTTTGTTTTTGTAGTCCATGATGTCCTGTAGACCCTGCCACACGAGTCTTGTGTCTGAGCCATTGAATTGCGACTCCACCTTGTCCCTGTACTGCCATTTCGCTTGTTTGATTGCCATGCGGAGCGAATAACTACACTGTTTATATTCAGCCATCCCGATGTGTAACTGTATTGTTTTCTTCTTCCCCATCCCTAGATTATTAGTATTGTACATGCTCCAGTCATCTTTCTGCGGGGAGAGTGTAGTTTGTCAGCCAGCACACAGCAGTATAATCTGTCTTGTAATGTGTGGTGCTCCACATTGCTCCATGCCAGTCCTCCTAGGTCAGCACTCCTCTGTGTTTGTTGTTTTTGGCTGGGGTCATCCAGTATGGCTACGGATTCTCATCACTCCATTTTAACAAGGGGAGGATACCTACCTACCGCACACATACTCCACACCTGGTCAGTCTGAAGGGACTGGGAGAGCAGGTTTACTAATCTCAACCAAATACGCCTAGGTCAAATAAATAAAGCCCGTTTATTAGGTACACCCATCTAGTACCGGGTTGAACCCTCCTTTGCCTCCAGAACAGTCCGAATTCTGGGAATTCGAAAAGGGTTCAAACATTCCACAGGGATGTTGGTCCATGCTGATGTGATGGCATCACGCAGCTACTGGAGATTGGACAGCGGTACATTCAGGCTGTGACCAGCCCATTCCTTCTCATCCTTAAGATGCTCTATAGGGTTGAGGTCTGGGGACTGACCAGCCCGTTCCTTCTCATCCTTAAGATGCTCTATAGGGTTGAGATCTGGGGACTGACCAGCCCGTTCCTTCTCATCCTGAAGATGCTCTATAGGGTTGAGGTCTGGGGACTGACCAGCCCGTTCCTTCTCATCCTTAAGATGCTCTATAGGGTTGAGGTCTGGGGACTGACCAGCCCGTTTCTTCTCATCCTGAAGATGCTCTATAGGGTTGAGGTCTGGGGACTGACCAGCCCGTTCCTTCTCATCCTGAAGATGCTCTATAGGGTTGAGGTCTGGGGACTGACCAGCCCGTTCCTTCTCATCCTTAAGATGCTCTATAGGGTTGAGGTCTGGGGACTGACCAGCCCGTTCCTTCTCATCCTGAAGATGCTCTATAGGGTTGAGGTCTGGGGACTGACCAGCCCGTTCCTTCTCATCCTTAAGATGCTCTATAGGGTTGAGGTCTGGGGACTGACCAGCCCGTTCCTTCTCATCCTTAAGATGCTCTATAGGGTTGAGGTCTGGGGTCTGACCAGCCCGTTCCTTCTCATCCTGAAGATGCTCTATAGGGTTGAGGTCTAGGTGACCAGGCCTCTCGACTAAACTGAACTCACTGTCGTGTTCCAGGTGATGTTTTTCCACTCCTCAATTGTCTAGTGTTGGTGATCACTTGCCCACTGGAGCCACTTCTTGTTTAGCTGATAGGAGTGGAACCCGGTGTGGTCGTCTGCTGCAGTAGCCCATTCGTGACAAGGATCGACGAGTTGTGCGTTCCGAAGCATTCAAATCAACATGGGTCAGCATCCCTGTGGAACGCTTTCGACACCTTGAAGTCCATGCCCTGACGAATTGAGGCTGTTCTGAGGGGAAAAGGGGGGTGCAACTCAATGTTAGGAAGGTGTTGCTATTGTTTTGTAGTCTCGGTGTATAACAAGCCATGGCCACATGACTCACTGTCCGTAGGAACGATCCATTTTTTGTGAACTGGGTGGTGTATCTAATAAACTGTCCAGTGACTATGTTTATTAATCCTAAATATTCCAATTGCAGTGTGTGTGTGGACTTCATAACTGCAATTATGAAAGAACACCATAAGGATGAGTTATGCATGCACTTGACTTGCAGTGGAATCCCAACTGCTACTGACCTTTGCTGCAGACAGACGTTAGTAGAGGTGTCCAAGGTGTTTTTTTCTTCCTCCCTATGAATGACTAGCCTATGTCTGAATAAACCGTGTGTGTGTGTGTGTGTGTGTGTGTGCGCGCGCAGACTCCAGAAAAAAACCCAGTTCCATTTATGACCTAGACCCACATCCTGTTATTCACTACTAAAATGTCAACATCTATTTTTTTTCATCACCTCTTTTTTTTCTCACTTGTTTTTTTATGTGCCCAGTCAGGACACAGTGGAGCCTGTGTGAGGTCGAGAGTGGAAGAGGTGGGCTCAGTTTTGAGCTAACTGAGTCACTGCTTGTTTTCTGAACATGCACCTGAACATTCCCCTTTTCCCCTCTATCTCTCCTTCCCCCATCTCCCTCAAAAGGTAGACCTTAGATACCAACCCATTCCATAGTGCCAGGGTGTTGGACTGGGGGCACTGCCCAGTGTAGCCATTCTACCCTACACCACACTGGTCTTCTGTGTGTGGCTTAGAGAGTGGAGTGAAGGTGTGGTGGATGTGTGTGGCTTAGAGAGTGGAGTGAAGGGGTGGTGGATGTGTGTGGCTTAGTGAGTGTAGAGTGAAGGGGTGGTGGATGTGGCTTAGAGAGTGGAGTGGTGGATGTGGCTTTGTGAGTGGAGTGGTGGATGTGGCTTAGTGAGTGGAGTGGTGGATGTGGCTTAGTGAGTGGAGTGGTGGATGTGGCTTAGTGAGTGGAGTGGTGGATGTGGCTTAGTGAGTGGAGTGGTGGATGTGGCTTAGCGAGTGGAGTGGTGGATGTGGCTTAGCGAGTGGAGTGGTGGATGTGGCTTAGCGAGTGGAGTGGTGGATGTGGCTTAGCGAGTGGAGTGGTGGATGTGGCTTAGCGAGTGGAGTGGTGGATGCGGCTTAGCGAGTGGAGTGGTGGATGCGGCTTAGCGAGTGGAGTGGTGGATGCGGCTTAGCGAGTGGAGTGGTGGATGCGGCTTAGCGAGTGGAGTGGTGGATGCGGCTTTGAGTGGAGTGGTGGATGCGGCTTTGTGAGTGGAGTGGTGGATGTGGCTTAGTGAGTGGAGTGGTGGATGCGGCTTAGTGAGTGGAGTGGTGGATGCGGCTTAGTGAGTGGAGTGGTGGATGTGGCTTAGAGTGGAGTGAAGGGATGGTGGATGCGGCTTAGAGTGTAGAGTGTGGGGGTGGTGGATGTGTGTGGCTTAGTGAGTGTAGAGTGAAGGGGTGGTGGATGCGGCTTAGTGAGTGGAGTGGTGGATGTGGCTTAGTGAGTGGAGTGGTGGATGTGGCTTAGTGAGTGGAGTGGTGGATGTGGCTTAGTGAGTGGAGTGGTGGATGTGGCTAATGAGTGGAGTGGTGGATGTGGCTTAGTGAGTGGAGTGGTGGATGTGGCTTAGTGAGTGGAGTGGTGGATGTGGCTTAGTGAGTGGAGTGGTGGATGTGGCTTTGTGAGTGGGTGGTGGATGCGGCTTTGTGAGTGGAGTGGTGGATGCGGCTTAGTGAGTGGAGTGGTGGATGCGGCTTAGTGAGTGGAGTGGTGGATGCGGCTTAGTGAGTGGAGTGGTGGATGTGGCTTTGTGAGTGGAGTGGTGGATGTGGCTTTGTGAGTGGAGTGGTGGATGTGGCTTTGTGAGTGGAGTGGTGGATGTGGCTTTGTGAGTGGAGTGGTGGATGCGGCTTAGTGAGTGGAGTGGTGGATGTGGCTTAGAGTGGAGTGAAGGGGTGGTGGATACGGCTTAGAGTGTAGAGTGAAGGGGTGGTGGACTGGGGGCACTGCCCAGTGTAGCCATTCTACCCTACACCACACTGGTCTTCTGTGTGTGGCTTAGAGAGTGGAGTGAAGGGGTGGTGGATGTGTGTGGCTTAGTGAGTGTAGAGTGAAGGGGTGGTGGATGTGGCTTAGAGAGTGGAGTGGTGGATGTGGAGTGGTGGATGTGGCTTTGTGAGTGGAGTGGTGGATGTGGCTTAGCGAGTGGAGTGGTGGATGTGGCTTAGCGAGTGGAGTGGTGGATGTGGCTTAGCGAGTGGAGTGGTGGATGCGGCTTAGTGAGTGGAGTGGTGGATGTGGCTTAGCGAGTGGAGTGGTGGATGCGGCTTAGCGAGTGGAGTGGTGGATGCGGCTTAGCGAGTGGAGTGGTGGATGCGGCTTAGCGAGTGGAGTGGTGGATGTGGCTTAGTGAGTGGAGTGGTGGATGCGGCCTCAGTGAGTGGAGTGGTGGATGCGGCTTAGTGAGTGGAGTGGTGGATGTGGCTTAGTGAGTGGAGTGGTGGATGCGGCTTAGTGAGTGGAGTGGTGGATGCGGCTTAGTGAGTGGAGTGGTGGATGCGGCTTAGTGAGTGGAGTGGTGGATGCGGCTTAGTGAGTGGAGTGGTGGGTGCGGCTTAGTGAGTGGAGTGGTGGATGTGGCTTTGTGAGCGGAGTGGTGGATGTGGCTTAGTGAGCGGAGTGGTGGATGCGGCTTAGTGAGTGGAGTGGTGGATGTGGCTTAGAGTGGAGTGAAGGGGTGGTGGATACGGCTTAGAGTGTAGAGTGAAGGGGTGGTGGATGTGTGTGGCTTAGTGAGTGTAGAGTGAAGGGGTGGTGGATGTGGCTTAGTGAGTGGAGTGGTGGATGTGGCTTAGTGAGTGGAGTGGTGGATGTGGCTTAGTGAGTGGAGTGGTGGATGTGGCTTAATGAGTGGAGTGGTGGATGTGGCTTAGTGAGTGGAGTGGTGGATGTGGCTTTGTTAGTGGAGTGGTGGATGCGGCTTAGTGAGTGGAGTGGTGGGTGCGGCTTAGTGAGTGGAGTGGTGGATGTGGCTTTGTGAGTGGAGTGGTGGATGTGGCTTAGAGTGGAGTGAAGGGGTGGTGGATACGGCTTAGAGTGTAGAGTGAAGGGGTGGTGGATGTGTGTGGCTTAGTGAGTGTAGAGTGAAGGGGTGGTGGATGTGGCTTAGTGAGTGGAGTGGTGGATGTGGCTTAGTGAGTGGAGTGGTGGATGTGGCTTAGTGAGTGGAGTGGTGGATGTGGCTTAATGAGTGGAGTGGTGGATGTGGCTTAGTGAGTGGAGTGGTGGATGTGGCTTTGTTAGTGGAGTGGTGGATGCGGCTTAGTGAGTGGAGTGGTGGATGCGGCTTAGTGAGTGGAGTGGTGGATGCGGCTTAGTGAGTGGAGTGGTGGGTGCGGCTTAGTGAGTGGAGTGGTGGATGTGGCTTTGTGAGTGGAGTGGTGGATGTGGCTTAGTGAGCGGAGTGGTGGATGCGGCTTAGTGAGTGGAGTGGAGTGGTGGATGTGGCTTACAGTGGAGTGAAGGGGTGGTGGATACGGCTTAGAGTGTAGAGTGAAGGGGTGGTGGATGTGTGTGGCTTAGTGAGTGTAAGTGAAGGGGTGGTGGATGCGGCTTAGTGAGTGGAGTGGTGGATGTGGCTTTGTGAGTGGAGTGGTGGATGTGGCTTTGTGAGTGGAGTGGTGGATGTGGCTTAGTGAGTGGAGTGGTGGATGCGGCTTAGTGAGTGGAGTGGTGGATGCGGCTTAGTGAGTGGAGTGGTGGATGCGGCTTAGTGAGTGGAGTGGTGGATGTGGCTTAGTGAGTGGAGTGGTGGATGTGGCTTAGTGAGTGGAGTGGTGGATGTGGCTTTGTGAGTGGAGTGGTGGATGTGGCTTTGTGAGTGGAGTGGTGGATGTGGCTTTGTGAGTGGAGTGGTGGATGTGGCTTAGTGAGTGGAGTGGTGGATGCGGCTTAGTGAGTGGAGTGGTGGATGTGGCTTAGTGAGTGGAGTGGTGGATGTGGCTTTGTGAGTGGAGTGGTGGATGTGGCTTTGTGAGTGGAGTGGTGGATGTGGCTTAGTGAGTGGAGTGGTGGATGTGGCTTAGTGAGTGGAGTGGTGGATGCGGCTTAGTGAGTGGAGTGGTGGATGTGGCTTAGAGTGGAGTGAAGGGGTGGTGGATACGGCTTAGAGTGTAGAGTGAAGGGGTGGTGGATGTGTGTGGCTTAGTGGGTGTAGAGTGAAGGGGTGGTGGATGTGGCTTAGTGAGTGGAGTGGTGGATGTGGCTTAGTGAGTGGAGTGGTGGATGTGGCTTAATGAGTGGAGTGGTGGATGTGGCTTTGTGAGTGGAGTGGTGGATGTGGCTTTGTGAGTGGAGTGGTGGATGCGGCTTAGTGAGTGGAGTGGTGGGTGCGGCTTAGTGAGTGGAGTGGTGGATGTGGCTTTGTGAGTGGAGTGGTGGATGTGGCTTAGTGAGCGGAGTGGTGGATGCGGCTTAGTGAGTGGAGTGGTGGATGTGGCTTAGAGTGGAGTGAAGGGGTGGTGGATACGGCTTAGAGTGTAGAGTGAAGGGGTGGTGGATGTGTGTGGCTTAGTGAGTGTAGAGTGAAGGGGTGGTGGATGTGGCTTAGTGAGTGGAGTGGTGGATGTGGCTTAGTGAGTGGAGTGGTGGATGTGGCTTAATGAGTGGAGTGGTGGATGTGGCTTAGTGAGTGGAGTGGTGGATGTGGCTTTGTTAGTGGAGTGGTGGATGCGGCTTAGTGAGTGGAGTGGTGGATGCGGCTTAGTGAGTGGAGTGGTGGATGCGGCTTAGAGTGGAGTGAAGGGGTGGTGGATACGGCTTAGAGTGTAGAGTGAAGGGGTGGTGGATGTGTGTGGCTTAGTGAGTGTAGAGTGAAGGGGTGGTGGATGTGGCTTAGTGAGTGGAGTGGTGGATGTGGCTTAGTGAGTGGAGTGGTGGATGTGGCTTTGTTAGTGGAGTGGTGGATGCGGCTTAGTGAGTGGAGTGGTGGATGCGGCTTAGTGAGTGGAGTGGTGGATGCGGCTTAGTGAGTGGAGTGGTGGATGTGGCTTAGTGAGTGGAGTGGTGGATGTGGCTTTGTGAGCGGAGTGGTGGATGTGGCTTTGTGAGTGGAGTGGTGGATGTGGCTTAGTGAGTGGAGTGGTGGATGTGGCTTAGTGAGTGGAGTGGTGGATGCGGCTTAGTGAGTGGATGTGGTGGATGTGGCTTAGTGAGTGGGTGGTGGATGTGGCTTTGCTGAGTGGAGTGGTGGATGTGGCTTAGTGAGTGGGTGGTGGATGCGGCTTAGTGAGTGGAGTGGTGGATGTGGCTTAGAGTGGAGTGAAGGGGTGGTGGATACGGCTTAGAGTTAGAGTGAAGGGGTGGTGGATGTGTGTGGCTTAGTGGGTGTAGAGTGAAGGGGTGGTGGATGCGGCTTAGTGAGTGGAGTGGTGGATGTTGCTTAGTGAGTGGAGGGGTGGTGAATGTGGCTTAGAGTGTAGAGTGAAGGGGTGGTGGATGTGTGTGGCTTAGTGGGTGTAGAGTGAAGGGGTGGTGGATGTGTGTGGCTTAGTGGGTGTAGAGTGAAGGGGTGGTGGATGCGGCTTAGTGAGTTGAGTGGTGGATGTGGCTTTGTGAGTGGAGTGGTGAATGTGGCTTAGAGTGTAGAGTGAAGGGGTGGTGGATGTGTGTGGCTTAGTGGGTGTAGAGTGAAGGGGTGGTGGATGCGGCTTAGTGAGTGGAGTGGTGGATGTGGCTTAGTGAGTGGAGTGGTGGATGTGGCTTTGTGAGTGGAGTGGTGGATGTGGCTTGGTGAGTGGAGTGGTGGATGCGGCTTAGTGAGTGGAGTGGTGGATGTGGCTTAGAGTGAGTGAAGGGGTGGTGGATGCGGCTTAGTAGAGTGTAGAGTGGTGGATGGGGTGGTGGATGTGTGTGGCTTAGTGAGTGTAGAGTGAAGGGGTGGTGGATGCGGCTTAGTGAGTGGAGTGGTGGATGCGGCTTAGTGAGTGGAGTGGTGGATGTGGCTTAGTGAGTGGAGTGGTGATGTGGCTTAGAGTGTAGAGTGAAGGGGTGGTGGATGTGTGGCTTAGTGGGTGTAGAGTGAAGGGGTGGTGGATGTGTGGCTTAGTGGTGGAGTGAAGGGGTGGTGGATGCGGCTTAGTGAGTTGAGTGGTGGATGTGGCTTAGTGAGTGGAGTGGTGAATGTGGCTTAGAGTGTAGAGTGAAGGGGTGGTGGATGTGTGTGGCTTAGTGGGTGTAGAGTGAAGGGGTGGTGGATGCGGCTTAGTGAGTGGAGTGGTGGATGTGGCTTAGTGAGTGGAGTGGTGGATGTGGCTTTGTGAGTGGAGTGGTGGATGTGGCTTGGTGAGTGGAGTGGTGGATGCGGCTTAGTGAGTGGAGTGGTGGATGTGGCTTAGAGTGGAGTGAAGGGGTGGTGGATACGGCTTAGAGTGTAGAGTGAAGGGGTGGTGGATGTGTGTGGCTTAGTGAGTGTAGAGTGAAGGGGTGGTGGATGCGGCTTAGTGAGTGGAGTGGTGGATGCGGCTTAGTGAGTGGAGTGGTGGATGTGGCTTAGTGAGTGGAGTGGTGAATGTGGCTTAGAGTGTGTAGAGTGAAGGGGTGGTGGATGCGGCTTAGTGAGTGGAGTGGTGGATGTGGCTTAGTGAGTGGAGTGGTGGATGTGGCTTAGTGAGTGGAGTGGTGGATGTGGCTTAGTGAGTGGAGTGGTGGATGTGGCTTAGTGAGTGGAGTGGTGGATGTGGCTTAGTGAGTGGAGTGGTGGATGTGGCTTAGTGAGTGGAGTGGTGGATGTGGCTTAGTGAGTGGAGTGAGGAGTGGTGGATGTGGCTTAGTGAGTGGAGTGGTGGATGTGGCTTTGTGAGTGGAGTGGTGGATGTGGCTTTGTGAGTGGAGTGGTGGATGCGGCTTTGTGAGTGGAGTGGTGGATGTATGTGGGTTAGAGAGAGGAGTGAAGGGGTGGTGTGTTAGGGATGGTCTGGAGTTTAGCTGGGTGAGGTGATGCAGATGGGAACAAGGCTGCTAACAGAGCAGAGCTGTAACTGGCTATTCTGTTGCTCCTGTCCACACAGGTTCTACAGTACAACAGGACTCTACCTATCACCACCCTGACCCACAGGCTCATACCTCACCTCACCTGACCAAGCTCAGCTTGGTAAGCCCAGTCAGACCTTGTAGAAGTCAAACTGAACAGCCCCTGTTACCCAGCTTTTCCAGACTGGAAATGTACAGCGAGCCTATGCCTATAATGTTTAATATGGTTGAAGCTGTGTTTGTCAGGTGTGTGTATGTGTTTGACTATATAGTATAGTAGGATATTATGATGTCTCATGCCTTCCCACACTACGTCAGATTCAGTCTTTTACCATTATTACATCACATGTTACCAAATACAAATATTGATATCAACCTGGCCAGATTGTACGATTTGCTTCAATTTTGGCATCAGGTTCTGCGATCGGCTTACGAAGCTTCGTCAGCCGATGTAGGCTACGTCACCTGCTGTGGTGTATTTGACCTGCGCCCGCATCACCAGTGCAATCTCTTATGCACAAGTGAAGTGAGTTCAGAAAAACTGAAAGTATGAATCTTAGTAGTTTTCACATAGGCTACAAACTTTATATTTCTGAAATCAGAATCAAATAAACAAGATTATTAGGGAAATTATTCTTGCAAAGCATATACTGTAACTGTTTAAATCTAATTTGTATTAATCTGACTATTCCCAGCAAACATTATTGTGGACATACTCAGTGCTGGCCATGTTCCTATTGGCCAGTCACCGGGATCGGCTTGTAACACCAGCCATACTTCACGATAAAGGCTACACTTCTGACACTGGCAGATCTTTGTCGGAGACTACGACCGCCCGTAGTGGTACTGAATCAGCAGACCTAGACCCTGTCACACTGAACGAGCCAAGACGTAGTGGTACTGAATCAGCAGACCTAGACCCTGTCACACTGAACGAGCCAAGACGTAATGGTACTGAATCAGCAGACCTAGACCCTGTCAAACTGAACGAGCCAAGACGTAATGGTACTGAATCAGCAGACCTAGACCCTGTCAAACTGAACGAGCCAAGACGTAATGGTACTGAATCAGCAGACCTAGACCCTGTCAAACTGAACGAGCCAAGACGTAGTGGTACTGAATCAGCAGACCTAGACCCTGTCAAACTGAACGAGCCAAGACGTAGTGGTACTGAATCAGCAGACCTAGACCCTGTCAAACTGAACGAGCCAAGACGTAGTGGTACTGAATCAGCAGACCTAGACCCTGTCAAACTGAACGAGCCAAGACGTAATGGTACTGAATCAGCAGACCTAGACCCTGTCAAACTGAACGAGCCAAGACGTCCAACAATTGTTTACAAACTAAGAAATTCCCCACGAAGTAGAAATTTTGTCTGGGACAGCAAAATCGTGGTATAAGACTAGAATCGTCCAGTCTGTGTGGGCATTTATGCTGGGCATTCACTACACAATTTCTAAGATCTTGGACGTGCTCACATTTCCTGATTTCCTTGTCCCAAATCTTTCATTTCGTCCATCCTCAACCCCAGGACATTACACAGTGATTCCCTGGTTGATCCCGCCGTGCTTTTCTCGGTTGTCGTAGGCAAACATGTTTGATGCAAACCGCAAGCTGCTTTATTAGTGTGCACATTATTGTGTGCAGAAACATAAAAGAAGAGACAGGTGTGGAATGTGGACCCGCAAATGGTTGGGCAGACGTGGATAATATGGACGTTCTATTCTACAGAGGAAGTTGGAGGTTTATATAAACCTTTTTAATATTGACAAGGCAGCTGTGTTCTCTCCACAGCTCCACCAATCTGTCTTCATCACCTCGGTCCACAGAGTGCTTTCTGTTGTTATTCTCCTCTTTGCCATCATTGTTTTGGTGCTCATTGGCTATTGGCAGAAGTCCTTGCCCAATCATGTCGTGGCACTGCTCATACTACAAGATGCACAACCAAAATGTCTGACATTGTCAGAAAATGATCGGGTCATCCGACAGAGGTCTGGAGAACGGAACAGTCATCATCGGTGAGTCCTTGACCAGCTCAAACTACCTGAGTCCCGACATACTGATCCTAGTGCAAGTTTATTACATTTCACCCTGATCATTAGAATTTGTCTGGGAAGACAAAATTGTGTAGTGTATGCCCGCATTAGTGAGATGGTAGTAAGTTTGGGAATAGTTGAGATGCCACTTGACCTAGATATTCCTTCCTGAATCCTCAGCCTTCCTAGAAGCCTCCTTGGACACAGAGCCATCCCACTCCCAGATCTTGGAAAGTAATTTCCAACCTCTCACATTCCCCTCTCCACCTGGCGCTCCTGTGGCATTCTCCCTCTGCACTCTCTCCTTTCATCCTCTTTCTCTCTTTTTCCCCTTTCTCTCATTCTCTCGCTCTTTTTCTATTGCTCCTTTTTCACTCTCTCCCTCTTTTTCTCTCCTTTTTCTCTCTCTGTTTATCTCTCTCCCTGCCTCTCTCTGTCCCTAGACTCCCTGGCCCTCTCCTACTTTTCCCCCTCCAACAGAAAACAAAGAATAACAGTGTTATTTCATTTTTATTCTGCCCTTCACTCTCTGTGATATATATCCCCCCTAACAGGGCAGTAGAATACTGAGGCCCTTGTCCCTGATGTGGAATCTCCATACAGGAATATACCATCTGGATATACCATCTCACACTCAGAGGGGGGTTCCCTAACACTGGTGGGGTCGTAAGGTTGCTACGATACCATAAATCTCCAGGCTAACTACTGTTCATAAATTGTGACTGGCCGAGGGCCGAAACATTTTGCTATTTGTCTTGTGGTGGCCTCAGGACCTCAGGCTACTGTGATTGGTTGAGCTGCAGGGGTCAGAGAATGTTCTGGGGTGTGAGTTATAGGTGACCACCTCAGTGCCAAAGCAAGGGGTCCACTCTGTGCTGTGTTCTCCGCTGGATGGCTTAGTATGAGTACAGGACAGGGAGGGGGAGGAAGGTGAGGACTTGAGAGGCCGGGTTCCGTCCCCCTCTCTCTCTGGTCAGCAATAAAATGGGCCTTTACTTTGTTTTGGGGTATTACTCTGCTTTAAAAAAAACTTGTCTAGGAAAACAACACCGTGTTTTGATACACCCTCACATCCTTTCTGATGTGCAACCTACATCCTACAAACTCTCCTTCTTATTTCTTTGTGGGCATTTGATACACTGTTCCCCCCCCCCCGTTCCAAAGACAGCGTTCAGTAATAGCCACACAAGGGGGACTGAGAGGTTGTCGGAATGCCAGGAATAATAATCATAAAGCGAAGAATCCGTGCACATCTCCTCTGTGATCCCTCCTCCGTTGCTCGTAATCGCTCCTGATCGTCCCTCCAAGGCTGATTCTGCCTCAGAATGAGATTTATCTGGAGATCTGACAGGATTCAATAAAGAAAGAAAAAAAGGTTATATGTGGGAGCAGATCCTAAGGTCTAAATCTTCACCTCATATTGGTGCTATATAGCCAAGCCGAGCTGGTTAAAGGTTCATGTAAAAAATCTAATATTACA
Source organism: Oncorhynchus tshawytscha (assembly GCF_018296145.1). Taxonomy (NCBI): domain Eukaryota; kingdom Metazoa; phylum Chordata; class Actinopteri; order Salmoniformes; family Salmonidae; genus Oncorhynchus; species Oncorhynchus tshawytscha. Next base: position 71,262,215 of record NC_056433.1, read on the forward strand.
CCCATGACTATAGTGTGAATCTGGCATCAGTCTTTTCCAGACATATATTTGTGAGATGGTAGCGAGTCTCGGGCTAAACTAACCAAGTATGAGCTTATGTCCTTATAGGTGTTCACTTCTATATCCTGCTGCCATGAATATGAAATAGAAGTCAAGGTATTAATAAGAGAGGGTGTGTGTGTGAACGGTAGCTGTGTGTGTGGGCCCAGCAGGGCCATGTCTGTCACGCCCCACTGTGAGAAGTCGTAAAGTGATGGATTTCCTGTGAGGACAGGAAGTGCCATCAGAGCTCCCTCACTGATTACAGAAACACATTGGAGTATGTCAAGTAGTTCTGCACGCGCTCAGTCAGTCGTTTGTTACAGTGAAATGCCTGGTTTGGGCTAAAGGATCAGTATAGTGCTCACTCCAAGAGAATACTGTATGCATATCGTGCTCATTTACTCTCTGTCTGAGTGTGTTTGTATGTTTCTGTTATGGCTGTGATGATACCGGTATCGCAGTATGTTTTCCATGGCAAAAATGAAAGCAGATGAAGACTGAACTCTTTGGTCCTTTAAATAGCTGGGAAACTGTGGATGACAACATAATGTTTCCAACATTAGGGCTGCTTTCCTAAACAAGTTAAATCAGCTTTGTTTTCGATACTAATGAGTATCTGATACTGGTATCGTCCTGGACCTAGTCTATGTGTGTGAGCTTGTGCACTCTACACTACGTGTCCTGTGGTCTGTGATTGCAGGTTCATGTAAGTCTATCAGCTCTAATTGCAGCCCAGTGGTGTGTCTGGCAGCCTCTCTCTTTGGTCTAAAGAAAGCACATTTAAAATGATTTATTTATACACACTGACAAATAAGCACGCTCTGTATGTGTACACACACACGCATCGCATGCCTAATACACACACACACACACTATCCAGGGTGGGACGAAAACATTTATTCATATTCAAAATCCTATTTTCCCTAACCCCAACCCTTAACCCTAAAACAAACCTCATTACAGCTGTCTCTGTACAGACATATTGTACATCTATTCTTCTACATCCCCAATATATTTGACACTCATGCATAACTTAGATAAATGTAAAATAGCCTCTACTTGGAAAAGAGTCCAGTCGCAAAGAACCTGCAATAAAGCCTTGTTATTTCAATCTTAAGCCAGCAGGGGGAGCCATACTAGTTTTCTATGGAGCATCGCTTATTTTTTCATTGAACCTTTATTTAACTAGGCAAGTCAGTTAAGAACAAATTCTTATTTACAATGACGGCCTACCCCGGGCAAACCGAGATGACGTTGAGCCAATTGTTCGCCTCCCTATGGGACTCCCAATCACGGCCAGATGTGTTTTAGCCTGGATTCGAACCAGGTACTGTAGTGCCTTAGAACGCTGTGCCAATCGGATGCTGGCTTATGTCTCTCCATCTTTCTATTTCTGCTCTGTCATGTTTTTCTCTCTCTCCCCCCTCCATCTCTTCTCTCTCTCTCTTTCTCTACTGAGGCATGGCCATGTTTATATAGTCATAACAAACACAATCACTGGGTCTTGCTAATGCATCACATTCTCCCATAGTACAACTGTACAACTAGACTGAGATGCTATCATTGTTATTGGTCATCGGTAGTGGGATGTGGGCAATGGATTATACTGTACTGGAAGGAATCATGGGAGTTGGAATTGCTTACCAATGTAAGAGAACCTTGATAAAATAATGTAGTATGTTTTGTCTATGCTTTCACTAATGGTCTGCACTAATTCAAATTCACGCACTATGCCTTCACTTTGACCATCGATGCCAAGTCAATGCTTTGGATCTAATGGTGGACTTAAAGGTGTTGCTGATGAGCTAACATAGCAAACATACTTCATACACATGGATTGGTTTGGCAAGCCTCTGCATTGGTCATTTGGCTAGTTAGGTAGTGTGTTGAATCTTTAGTTGGAACACACACACAAAGTCTATCTGGATTGTGGGCGTGTGTTGTCTAACTGCACTATCCTTTTGGATTCCAAAAGTCCTCACAAGGATAGTAAAACAAGGAAAATTTGACTTGTGTGTGTGTGTGTGTGTGGGTGTGTGTGTGTGTAAAGGGAAACTCTTATTCTATTTCCTCTGTATCCCACTATTGGACAGTATAGTGTATAACACCTCATCAGGTTCAGGTCTGTACTATGTAACTGTGGTCCTGGACTGGAACAGGAGGATTCCTCCCAAATTACACCCTAGTCCATATATATTGCACTGCTTTTGACCAGGGTCCATATGGTTCTGGTCAAAGGTATGTAGGGAATAGGTTGTCATTTCTGACGCAGCCCTGCCAGAGGACCATGGAAAGTACACCTGGCAGCACTGCTCTCCCCCTGCGCTAGACTCTGCTCAGCATTCAGTTGTATTGTCTCCTTGTCACTACGTGGGGCGTGGCATACACCTGGGGCTTGTGATTGGCTGGCTGGTTTGGGGTATACAGTATCTCACTGGACCTGTCTGATACAGGTTTGCTGTACATGACTCACGCCCCCTTCAGGTGTATCTCACACACTGCACCCTGAGAACAGAATGTATCGTTATTCACTAATCAGACTCCCACAGATGCATATGTTGTTCGCTTAGTTTCCCATCCAGAGGGAAAGATAGCAGTAGGTATGGTTACTGCACACAATAATACGATTATTGTGGACAGTCAGATTAATATAATAGTTTGTTTAAAAACATGCTTTGCAAGAAGCACGATTTCTCTAATAATCCTGTTTACATGGACACATCTGAAATCAGGCTACCTGTTGATTTAGATAAATGCAGAAAATGGCCAATCAAAAAAACATAAGAGGGAGGCTCTGGTGCTGGTGCTGGCACATGGCCATATCACAGACGCTGCTGGAACACAGATTACGCTGTTTACATGTCCTAATAATTCTAAAGATTGCTCAGAAAACCAGATGTTTTAATCGGCGTGTATAGACAAGCAGAGTTGTTTTTACATGACTATTGCACACTAATAATTTGATATTAAACTAATTATGGCATGTAAACATACTCAGTGACAGGTAGATCAGTCAGATCCTCTAATCCCTTAACCCCTGACCCAACTGTCACCTCTCTGACCAATGGAATTTGTGTTTGACCTTGTTGCTGAAGAGCTGTCTGATTATGGTGTTTTGGCCCAAAATGAGATCGGGGGGGGCTTCTTTGGTCTAGAAAGGGCCTCACTGGGAGCACTGGGTGTGCTGTTCAGATAGTGTGTGTATGCATCTGCCCACCTCCCCTGGCTCCCCATAACAGGAAACCGAGCGGTGAGGCCAGGGTTTATGGACTAAAACGGCCTCAAAAGAGCCTCTTGTTTTCAAACATTAAACCAACTCTTCATGGTTTTTTCCGTAATTCATTTGGCACGTTGATGTTTGACACTGGCACAGGGTCAGGAAAACATGACAGGACCCGGGGGACGGGGCATTGAATGGCACAGGGTCAGGAAGACATGACAGGACCCGGGGGACGGGGCATTGAATGGCACAGTTTCAGGAAGACATGACAGGACCCGGGGACGGGGCATTGAATGGCACAGTTTCAGGAAGACATGACAGGACCCGGGGGGGACAGGGGATGACAGGACCCGGGGGACAGAATGGCACAGGGTCAGGAAGAATGGCACATTGAATGGCACAGGGTCAGGAAAAACAGGACGGGACGGGGCATTGAATGGCACAGGGTCAGGAAGACATGACAGGACCAGGAAAACATGGGGACGGGGCATTGAATGGCACAGGGTCAGGAAGACATGACAGGACCCAGGGGGACGGGGCATTGAATGGCACAGTTTCAGGAAGACATGACAGGACCCGGGGGACAGAATGGCACAGGGTCAGGAAAACATGACGGGACGGGGCATTGAATGGCACAGGGTCAGGAAAACATGACAGGACGGGGCATTGAATGGCACAGGGTCAGGAAAACATGACAGGGGGGGACGGGGCATTGAATGGCACAGGGTCAGGAAAACATGACAGGACCTGGGGGATGGGGCATTGAATGGCACAGGGTCAGGAAGACATGACAGGACCTGGGGACGGGGCATTGAATGGCACAGTTTCAGGAAGACATGACAGGACCCGGGGGACAGAATGGCACAGGGGGAAAACATGGGGCATTGAATGGCACAGGGTCAGGAAAATATGAACCCGGGGACAGAATGGACAGGACCATGGGGACGGGGCATTGAATGGCACAGGGTCAGGAAAACATGACAGGACCCGGGGGATGGGGCATTGAATGGCACAGGGTCAGGAAGACATGACAGGACCTGGGGGACGGGGCATTGAATGGCACAGTTTCAGGAAGACATGACAGGTCCCGGGGGACAGAATGGCACAGGGTCAGGAAAACATGACGGGACGGGGCATTGAATGGCAATGGTCAGGAAAACATGACAGGACCCGGGGGACAGAATGGCACAGGGTCAGGAAAACATGACCGGACCCAGGGGGACAGAATGGCACAGGGTCAGGAAAACATGACCGGACCCGGGGGACAGAATGGCACAGGGTCAGGAAAACATGACAGGACCCGGGGGACAGAATGGCACAGGGTCGGACCCGGGGGACAGAAACAGGGTCAGGAAAACATGACAGGACACGGGGACAGGGCATTGAATGGCACAGGGTCAGGAAAACATGACCGGACCCGGGGACAGAATGGCACAGGGTCAGGAAAACATGACAGGACCTGGGGGACAGAATGGCACAGGGTCAGGAAAACATGACAGGACCTGGGGGACAGGGCATTGAATGGCACAGGGTCAGGAAAACATGACAGGACACGGGGGACAGGGCATTGAATGGCACAGGGTCAGGAAAACATGACAGGACCCGGGGGACAGAATGGCACAGGGTCAGGAAAACATGACAGGACCTGGGGGACAGGGCATTGAATGGCACAGGGTCAGGAAAACATGACAGGACCTGGGGGACAGGGCATTGAATGGCACAGGGTTATGGAATAGGGTGCCCAAATGGCACCCTATTCCCTATATAGTGGACGACTTTTGACCAGGACCCTGGAAAGCATAGGGTACCATTTGCGACGCACCTGGGGAGGGAGAGGCTACATGGTGTGGTGCCAGGCTGGTGTGGTGCCAGGCTGGCAGTGCCAACCTATATCTGGGTACCAGCTACTAAGTCAGGCTGTGCTTAGTCAGGCTTCAGTGCCACCCTCCATAGAGCTAGACCCAGAACCAAAGAGCCAGAGCCCCCTCCTGAACCACAGTGAACCCACCTGAACCATAGTGAACCCACCTGAACCACAGTGAACCCACCTGAACCACAGTGAACCCACCTGGACCACAGTGAACCCACCTGGACCACAGTGAACCCACCTGGACCACAGTGAACCCACCTGGACCACAGTGAACACATCTGGACCACAGTGAACACATCTGGAACACAGTGAACCCACCTGGACCACAGTGAACACATCTGGAACACAGTGAACCCACCTGGACCACAGTGAACTCACCTTGTCAAAGCAGGGGCCTAATAGAGCTGATCCTTCATACTGTGGTGACCACTGATTCCACCTGAACTACACTGAACTCCATCCTATGATACTGGTCTATTCTGAACTGTGGTAGACGGCCCATAATGAGTGAGGTTTCATAATGATCTCTTCTGACAGTGCTTAGCTGCACTAACCTAACCATGATACACAATGAGCTACACATCCCTCTGACTTGAGTGGTGGACCATAGAAATAGAATGAATAAAACGGTCTTGGAACCTCTGACCTTGGCAATTTTGGCTGATAAATTAATTTTAATTATATTTGGTTGGTGTGCTATGTTTATATCCTTAGCTCACAGCTCCCATGGAGTCTATACCCAGGCTGGGGCCTCGTGATGGTTGTTGTCATTAGGAGTTGGAAAGACAGCACAAACTGATCTGGGACCAGTTTACTCCAACATTGCTTAGCCTTGGTTGGTAGACTGAAATCTACTTCTCTTCCAACTTTCTTCCTCACATGTTCCCCTCTGGTCTGGATGGCCAGAGGTCTGTGGCCAAATCACCCCCAGACCTGGAGAGGAAGTGTTGGGGGGGTGGGGTTGTGTGTGGGTAGGTGGAGGAGACTGGGATGGAGGTTAGGGAGAGGGAATGCCATGACTGGTTTGGAATGTTCCAGAATGTGCAGTCTGAGGGGGTACAAGACCTTATTGAATGGGTGAAAACACTCCTACACACACAGTCATGCATGTGTTGCTCTCTAACAGACCTGTGTGTTTTGTCTGTGTTTCAGGATGGCTCCTACCTGGCTGAGTTCCTGCTGGAGAAGGGCTATGAGGTGAGAGAGACTCCCAGGGAGAGGCTCCCAGACTGGGATACACACCCTGCCTCTCTCTTCTGTGCTCCAGACATCCACACTGATATACACACGCACACATTCCCTAGATAAGCTCTATCCGAATTCCAAACAGAGCTGCCGAGAGAAGACTGACAGGCAGACTCACACCTCAGTCACATCAGATATATATATATCTTTTTGAAATGTAACCTTTATTTAACCAGGCAAGTTAATTTGAACTTTTAACAAGGCACACGTGTTAATTGAAATGAAGCACTATTCTCTCCAATCTCAAAAACATTTGTGAAAAAGGCTCAGTGCCGTTTTCTTCACTAGGGAGGGTGCCGGACTATTGAAAACGGAGGTGCCAGTAATTGTGACACCTATTTTTATTCGATTTTGTTTTATTAACTTGTTAAACAACATTTCTTTCTCTGAGCAATTGTCTTAGTATATTTTTTTGGAGCATGCAATAATATAGCCCAGTATTTGTATGATTTATTTTATACAGTCTTTTTTGCTCATCTTTATCGAGGGTGCCAATCATTTTGGACCTGCCTGTAACCTTTGTAACCTCTGTGTGACACTGGCTCTGTTAACCTCTGACCTTTAACCTCGGGGTCAGACCATTAACCAGGAAATGGCTGTTATTATATGGCCAGGAGCGAGGTCATTCATCACTTTCACCTGCTGCTGTTACGCACTGTTCTCAGGAATACAGCTCCATCAAAGTCAACATGGCCTGTTGGTCACACAGTTTTACAGGGGGCTGCTGACTGAATAGGAGTACGTAGCTAAAACTCTTGCTATGTGACTTCTGTGACTTCTTAAAACTAATTTACATCAGACACAAACATACCCACACTCTCCAGTCTAGCTCTGGATCTGTTTTCTCTGCAGTAGCTGAATGATTTAATTTCCCCTGGATGGTTAGCAGTATCCCCCCCGCCCCCAACTTTTACATATTTTATTTAGCAGATGCTTTTATCCAGAGTGAAATTCAATTAGTACATTTAACAAAGGTAGGTAAAACAACCACGTATCACCATCATTGCACATAAAGCCTTCTTCAAAATAGCCGATATCTTCACAATCAGGGGGGATGATCGAGGCGCAGGCAGGAAGTGGAGAGTGAATAAAGGAAGTGAGGTCCGGGCACGATGTCTTCTCAGTAATGTGCTCCCAGTCATACCAGCCCTGCTCTTGTGGAACCAGCCCACAGTGGACAGGAAGTGTCTTCAGGCACCACAGGAAGTGGCTCTGCTCCAGGCTCCAGACTGGGGACTCGTTGTGAGGGGGGATGATAGAGAGACGGACAGGCAGGCAGGAAGTGGAGAGTGAATAAAGGAAGTGTGGTCAGGGCACAATGTCGTCTTAGTAATGTGCTCCCCAGTTCCCCAGCTATCTCTTCACAACAGAGCTTCCTATGCATCCCCAGAACTCCCCCAAAACCACCTCCCTACTCCCTCACATGTAGATTGGGAGATGGGGAAGGAGAATGTTTGGAGATTGTAATGAATCCAATATATCTCATAGAGTCAGGGGTTGGAACCAAAATTATTTTTCAATCGTTTCGTTCTGAACAGAACTACTCATTTTTTTTCCCATTCCACTTTTCCGATCAGCAAAATAAAGTTTGATCCTCTAAACAAGTGCCAGTGTATTTAGTTTCTTTCTGTTCCTTTTTTAACCTGTGAAATCAAGTGTTTTACTTTTAGCTCATTAAATGACTTCACCAATCAGTGCGGACAGAGCAGGCAAGCAAGTTGTTTACATGCGTGATGGACAGACAAGTGTAGCCTATGGCACAAGATGTGACAAAAATGTTGCAGGTGGGGAGAAAGCTAGGAGGAGGCTTGAAACGCTAGAGGAGGAGGAGGAGGCTTGAAACGCTAGAGGAGGAGGAGGAGGAGGAGGAGGCTTGAAACGCTGGAAACGCTGGAGGAGGAGGAGGCTTGAAACGCTAGAGGAGGAGGAGGAGGAGGAGGAGGCTTGAAACGCTGGAGGAGGAGGAGGCTTGAAACGCTGGAGGAGGAGGCTTGAAATGCTAGAGGAGGAGGAGGAGGCTTGAAACGCTAGAGGAGGAGGAGGAGGCTTGAAACACTGGACATCTTGTTTTGACATTATATGAATTAGGTCCACAGAATTAAACCTAGGAGGAGCGGCTTCTATGGAGGAAAGTGGCACCAGAATAAAAAACCCATCTTACCTTTTGCAGTAAATCAATCCAACATGAAACGTGATAACTAGGGCGATGGTATCCTTAACTAGCATTGAAAAAGTTCATCCCTTCTCTAGCTAATAAAAAAATATCTCCCTATCTTCTGAATCAAGCTTGTAACGTCAGTACAGTAGCCTATGTTAACGTCAGTACAGTAGCCTATGGTAACGTCAGTACAGTAGCCTATGGTAACGTCAGTACAGTAGCCTATGGTTCAGAGGGGGGAGGGGCAGGTATTCTAAACACACGCTTGCAAAGATTTTGAATCATTTTGTCAGTGACCGAGTGAGGGCTTTGCATAGGCGCTTTGTTGCATTTGTTGTGGGACTAGAAAAAGTGCCTGGAACGTAAATTAACATTATTATTAACCGGTTCACATGCTTTTGAAATAATGGTTCTGTTCTAGAACAGTATGGATCACTTTCGTTACATTTCTGTTCCTTGGAAAAAATAAAATGTGTCCCTGAGCCCATTCCAACCGCTGCCTAGAGCACTCACGCACACTATTTTATGTCTGTGTAAAACTGTGTGTATTGTGTATGTGTTGACTGTGTAGTGTGTATTCCCCCCCCTGCAGGTTCATGGTATCCTGCGAAGATCCAGCTCTTTCAACACTGGTCGTATTGAGCACCTGTACCAGAACCCCCAGACACACACTGAGGGAAGTAAGTACTGACCTTCAACCTTCTGACCTTCAACTCTTCTTTAGTTACAGTTCAGCTGGAGCTTTAAAATTACTCTCTTTATATACTCTACATATACAGTACTGTTCTTATAAAAACAATACAAATGATTTCGTAGTATAAGGTATTGTTAAGTTCACAGTTAAGTTGGGGTAAGCCTAGCGAACTAGGAAAATATGAACCATACTAAAAACGTTGCCATACTAAAATGCCCAGTTTTATTTTTGCTACTTAGATGTGCAGTGATAAAATGATAACAGCATTACTATAAGTTTGTTGAGCTCCTCTAACTTATCTACATCTAACTCATTATCATTATTATCACCAGAGGATGGAATTACAGGTGGCCGTAAGTGTAATTTTACAATTAATCAAACATCAGGTTGATTATCTGAAATGGGAAAATGGGTGTCTTCTGAACAGTAGCCTCCTCTATTGCTACTCTGATTATCTTGATCTCTTTAGTTGGTCTTTTTGGTGTTGATGCTGTCTCATTCACTGTAATACTGAAAAAACACTAATAGTAAATTAAATGTAATGGTGGAAAATGCCTTCTCTGTGTTTGGGATAATAGTCACGTTAACATCAAAAACCAGACTTGAATTTTTCTCTATAGCGCCAGTCGTATATGTATGCCTTAAGGTGAAGGGGTGTTTTACTCTCTGAGATCTATCTTACAAGCTTTCAGATTTCAGTTTTCAAATTCTCAGAACACTCGGACAGAGAGATGTGATTGGTGAGACCTGACAGCCATTGATGATGTCACTATTAGCCATTTTATCTTCAGGCACTGGAGCAAACAATTCAATGTGCCTTTTAAATCACCCTCTCTGTCATGACTGTGCTCTTTTTTCCCCAATTTGTTTTCATTGATTTGACCTACGAACTCCAATCTCCTTACTGTGTATTATCATTATAAACCGTATCTATTACAGTGGAGCAAAAAAGCATTTAGTCAGCCACTAATTGTGCAAGTTCTCCCAATTAAAAATTAAATCCAGAAAATCACATTGTAGGATTTTTAATGAATTTATTTGCAAATTATGGTGGAAAATAAGTATCTGGTCACCTACAAACAAGCAAGATTTCTGGCTCTCACAGACCTGTAACTTCTTCTTTAAGAGGCTCATCTGTCCTCCACTCGTTACCTGTATTAATGGCACCTATTTGAACTTGTTATCAGTATAAAAGACACCTGTCCACAACCTCAAACTGTCACACTCCAAACTCCACTATGGCCAAGACCAAAGAGCTGTCAAAGGACACCAGAAACAAAATTGTAGACCTGCACCAGGCTGGGAAGACTGAATCTGCAATAGGTAAGCAGCTTGGTTTGAAGACATCAACTGTGGGAGCGGCAGGGTAGCCTAGTGGTTAGCGTTGGACTAGTAACCGGAAGGTTGCAAGTTCAAACCCCCGAGCTGACAAGGTACAAATCTGTCGTTCTGCCCCTGAACAGGCAGTTAACCCACTGTTCCTAGGCCATCATTGAAAATAAGAATTTGTTCTTAACTGACTTGCCTGGTTAAATAAAGGTAAAATAAAAAATATAAAAAATTAAAAAATATTAGGAAATGGAAGACATACAAGACCACTGATAATCTCCCTCGATCTGGGGCTCCACGCAAGATCTCACCCCGTGGGGTCAAAATGATCACAAGAACGGTGAGCAAAAATCCCAGAACCACACGGGGGGACCGAGTGAGTGACCTGCAGAGAGCTGGGACCAAAGTAACAAAGCCTACCATCAGTAACACACTACGCCGCCAGGGACTCAAATCCTGCAGTGCCAGACGTGTCCCCCTGCTTAAGCTAGTACATGTCCAGGCCAGTCTGAAGTTTGCTAGAGAGCATTTGGAGGACAAAGAATGCCGAGTTGCATCCAAAGAACACCATACCTACTGTGAAGCATGGGGGTGGAAGCATCATGCTTTGGGGCTGTTTTTCTGCAAAGGGACCAGGACGACTGATCCGTGTAAAGGAAAGAATGAATGGGACCATGTATCGTGAGATTTTGAGTGAAAACCTCCTTCCATCAGCAAGGGTATTGAAGATGGGTCTTTCAGCATGACAATGATCCCAAACACACCGCCCGGGCAACGAAGGAGTGGCTTCGTAAGAAGCATTTCAAGGTCCTGGAGTGGCCTAGCCAGTCTCCAGATCTCAACCCCATAGAAAATCTTTGGAGGGAGTTGAAAGTCCGTGTTGCCCAGCAACAGCCCCAAAACATCACTGCTCTAGAAGAGATCTGCATGGAGGAATGGGCCAAAATACCAGCAACAGTGTGTGAAAACCTTGTGAAGACTTACAGAAAACGTTTGACCTCTGTCAGTGCCAACAAAGGGTATATAACAAAGTATTGAGAAACTTTTGTTATTGACCAAATACTTATTTTCCACCATAATTTGCAAATAAATTCATAAAAAATCCTACAATGTGATTTTCTGGATTTTTTTTCTTTCTAATTTTGTCGTTCATAGTTGAAGTGTACCTATGATGAAAATTACAGGCCTCTCATCTTTTTAAGTGGGAGAACTTGCACAATTGGTGATGTGAATCAGATCATCTTTGCCCAGATGAGGCAAAACTCCATTGAGAAGTGATTCACTGAATCCAGTGCTTGAATCCAGTCAACTGACAAGATTCACTCAACTTTACCGGAACAGAAAACCCCAAACGCCACCCACCCAAATGATCTTCCCGTTAACGTAGTATCATCTACTCAAACTGTACGTTTGTTTCAGGTAGTGTGATGTCGAGCTTTTCAACAGGTGTGGGTCAGTTCTTTCCAGGTTTTGCTTTTGATCAGTAATGATCTATAATAGTTGTTATAAGCTATCATTGTCTTCTGACAGGTGCCCTCACCCTGACATAACACAATGAATAATATAACTTATCCTGTGGTGTTGCTGAGCTCTTTATGGTACCTGGGTGCGGTGTATAGTTATTTTTCCCCTTAGTAAGAGTGTGTGTGTGTGTGTGTGTGTGTGTGTGTGTGTGTGTGTGTGTGTGTGTGTGTGTGTGTGTGTGTGTGTGTGTGTGTGTGTGTGTGTGTGTGTGTGTGTGTGTGTGTGTGTGTGTGTTTCTCAGACATGAAGCTACACTATGGGGACCTGACAGACAGCACTTGCCTGGTGAAGATCATCAACCAGGTCAAACCTACAGAAATCTACAACCTGGGAGCCCAGAGCCACGTCAAGGTAGGACATCTACTTCCACAATGCTTTACATTAGACTTTATTCACACCATGGACATGATAGTTCTTAATCCAGGCTAGCTCGGGGTATGTGCTCCAGTCTAGTGCTAAAACTTTCCTCACGTTTATTCAAGCATAGGAAAAATAGCCTTGACTTTTGGGGCAATGAGTTTGAATTCCCTCTGTGAATGTCTTTAATACTTTTATTTGTATTTTTTCCATTTGTATTGACTGCTATGTGGGTCATAATATTGTTAAACTAGAAACCCAAGCTGAAACATGGTAATCGGGGCTGTAAATCTGGAGAGGATATTGGGGTTGATGAGACAGGATGTAGTGGTTCTTGTGTGTGTGTTTGACTGTGCGTGTGGCACAATGTCCCTTTTGTTGGAGATCTCCTCCAGTGGATCCCAGGAGAACCCTGTAACTCCTACACCTTCTGTACTGCCCCTGCAGACTCTGGGATCTGAACAACACAAAGAACCGCATTCTGTGTTCGTGTGTGTGTGTGTGTGTGTGTGCTGCATGTTTGAGAGAGAGAGACCATGACTTTGCTTCTACCTCACTTCCTCTCTCTGTGTCAGAGCATTGTATTTTTTTATTTCCAGGGAAACCCGGAATAGTTAGCCCTGTGTGAGTCAGTCTATTAAATCTCTGTATTTTTGTGCGCTCTGTGTTTTCGTGTGAGTTTGTCTGAGTGGGTGCTTGTTTCCTCAGGGAGTCATTAAGAACAGTACTGCTAGGAGGGAGTAGTTAGGGAATTGTGGACGGACACTGGAGGGCTAGGGATCCAGCCAGCTGCAACATCAAAAGACAATCACTAAAGAAACGCAGCAAACATAAGGGTTTTCATTAAGATACTTATCCCTATCTACCATAACAGGGCTTTGCTCTGAGCTCTGTGTCCAGTCTAAAATTAGATAGACAGTAGGTTTATTACAGTCACTATTACGCTTCTGTCATCTCAATCTGTATTTAAAATATATTAGTTGCAAACATCCCTTTTGAAATATGCATGACCAGGTTGACTACAGGTGTCGACAGGAGCTATAATGATGGTAATAAAATGATAATAAATGTTATATCAATCTTAAATACCGGCTTAGGGGATGAATACTTTGGAAACTTCCCTTTTGAAATATGCATGATGCTGTGTGAATGCAGGTGTGGATAGGGTGTTGATATGAATGGTTAAAACATCAGTTTGAACACCGTTTCATTGTTTTCTCTCACTGAGGCACTCTGTCAGGTACAGAGAAGGAACAAAAGACCAAAGGTGTCTGTCTAAAACAGCCAATCACCTGTAAAACAGCCATTCACATGCAGCTGTCAGGGGAGAGTGGTGGTAGTATGGAGCTGAATTATTAACACTGACTGAGGGGAAAAGGAAGTGAGAGAGGGACACGGAGGGGGTGACGAGAGAGGGGAGGGACACGGGGGTGACGAGAGAGGGGGAGGGGAGGGGGGACACAGGGGGTGACGAGAGAGGGGGAGGGACACGAGAGAGGGGGGGACACGGAGGGGGTGACGAGAGAGGGGAGGGACACGGAGGGGGTGACGAGAGAGGGGGAGGGACACGGAGGGGGTGACGAGAGAGGGGAGGGGGAGGGGGTGACGAGAGAGGGGGAGGGACACGGAGGGGGTGACGAGAGAGGGGAGGGACACGGGGAGGGACAGGGGAGGGGGGGGGTGACGAGAGAGGGGAGGGACACGGAGGGGGTGGGGGGTGAGGGACACGGAGGGGGTGACGAGAGAGGGGGAGGGACACGGAGGGGGTGGCGAGTGTCAGTGTGTGATGGGTTTCCGCTCCAGTGAGGGTACAGTATGTGGTGTATCTGGCCAGCCTCACGTTCAGTCAGCTAAGATAAGCAGCAGCTCATACTACAGAAAATAAAGTGCTTAAAACAACCTCTTTTATCAGCATCCTTCTACTCTTCTCTGCTCCTTTTATCCCTTGTTCTTTCTTCTTCTTCCCACATCCGGCTTGACTGTACAGTAGCTCCCACGCCAGTGGTTTACTGAAGGCTGGGTTTACCGCGCCTGTTTTCCTCATCTGGGAGGGCTTTTAAAAAGCCTCGACTGTTGTTGGTTTTGTTTGTCTTTGTAGTTGTATTTCTTATGGATCCCCATTATCAATCTTCCTGGGGTCCAGCAAAATGAAGGCAGTTATAGTGAGTAGTCACACTGTGTAATGTGACGTCTGTGTTGGTAAAAGTATTTGATTTTAATAGTACCATGTTGCATTGTGTGTGATTCTGTGTGTACATTATACTGAATCCATTGCTTTGGGATTCCCAGGGCGGTGAGGAGAGGATTTGCCCTGGCTATTACCTGTGATTTGGGAAGTCATTGCCTATTTGCTTTTGTTTTGTTCTTGAGGGCATCCTAAAATGCACCCTAGGGAGTAGACCTGGAGGAGACCGTAGGGTTTAAGAGCCAAACAACCTCATTGTTTAACCACAGAGAAACAGTTCTTTAATCCATCTCCACATTTCCCTATTTCTCTAAGTATACTATTTAATTATACACTGGTACAGTTAAATGTTCTAGTATCACTACAGCCTCCCCACTACCCCAGATCATCAAGGCTGAAGATAACATGCCCTGGGCATAGTGTGATGTGTGATTATACGAGCTGCTTTATGCGAGATGAGAGCAGAATGCTTTGTGTTGTGTTCCCCTTAACACCCCATTGGCTAGGTTTACCCGCGCTCTGATTGGTGTTTACATTACCATCCTCCAATCATCCCCTCCGGTGGCACGCTCAGCTCTCTCTCTGTGTGTATGTGTGTGAGTGAGAAACTGCCTCATTCCGTGCCTAAATAATTAGATTATATTGAGATTTCTTTGCTTATGACAAATGGAGAGCGAGGCAGCAGAAAATACTTATATTTTACTCTGGCCATAGTTCCTATTCCTTACATGAACACGACAGACTGGCCTGATTTGCCCTTGTTGTCTACTCACTGTGGTCAGTCAGTCAAGCTCGGCCCCTGAGCAGTCAGGAAGGCAGAGACACCTATAGGCATGTTTTGAAAGGTTGGTTCTTGGTGGACTGGGCTGGCTTCACTAGGGTGAAAGTTAACTTTTCCTTTCTGTGCTCAGTGATTTGAAATGAGGGGAGAGGTTGTTTTTGTACTACTTTATGGGACAGATTTATACAGCATCTGCAAAAATGTTATATTTTATTTTTAAGCCCGGAAACATTGTCTTGACATTTTTTTTCTTCTTTCTGGTAATTAGGAGGTGCGAAGTTACTTTTAGTAAATCGCTATGAGAGTGATTTTTATTGAATAATTGACAGACCGTGTGTCTGACTCAGGTACTAGACTTTCCTATAGAGAAAGGCCTATTACTACAGTGTATATTACTACAGTGTACATTACAGGACTGAGTGTAAGACCTTAGTTCCTCCTGTGACAGATAGATGGCAGCAGGGAGGGAGAATTTTATTTTATTTAACCTTCAAATAAATTCTGCGTGGTTACATGGTTAAAACAGAATCCACTCAAGGTCAACAGTTCATTTAAATCTGAATGGTTAATGTTAGGGCTATGCTTTGGGGAATTCTTAGACAATAGTTTTTGTTTTTTTAAAGCGCAGAGGAAGGCGTACAGTATATCGACGTTGTCAATACCTTTTTCAAACGACCAACATCTATTTCTAGTGGTCAGGCTGTGCATGGCATGCAGTATGACGCAAATGAGTCTCCTCCTTGATAGGGCCCTTTTTGTCTATCATCAGTACAGACTCATTCATCCACATACACACACATAGTGACAGAAGCTCATTTAGTAGATGTGTAGAGCTTACACACTTTGTGCAATACACACTAAGGCTTCCTTTACTAAAGAGGCGTAAGGGGTTGTTTGTTTTGAGTTTTCCTTCCCAGTGTTGGCTGCGGCTGTCTTGATTCTTAGCCCATGAGCTGGTTGAGCTCTATTACCGTACAGCTTAAATGTAAGTCAATGAATTAAACTGCAATACAAATATAAAAAGTTAATACCAGTGTATAATCATCTTCCTTAGTTAAAAATGTTTTTTTTTTGGTGTGTGTGTGTGTGTGTGAGAGAGAGGGTCATTTGCTGCATTACTAACTTCATTCACTGTAATGTGTTGTGATCTCACTTAGGGCTGGGCGATATGGCCAAAATATTATATAATGGTATTTAAAAAAAAATTGGGCTGTATTTGACTTTTAAAAAAAAGTTTTTGAATAATAAAACTAGTACATTTACTTTGAGTAGTGAGTGATCCTAGGGTGCTTTATGAGTAGTGAGTGATCCTAGGGTGCTTTATGAGTAGTGAGTGATCCGAGGGTGCTTTATGAGTAGTGAGTGATCCTAGGGTGCTTTATGAGTAGTGAGTGATCCTAGGGTGGCAACACATACATTCTAAGGGATTTCAAGGGGTCTTTCTCCTTTCTGATTGTTTGATACGGTTCAATTCAACATCAACCAAAACAAATTTCAGCACTTTTATCATTTCTGCATTTCCTGCACTCATTTGCAGTGGTGGAAAAAGTACCCAATTGTCGTACTTGAGTAAAAGTAAATCAAATCACATTTTATTGGTCACATACACATGGTTACTAGATGTTACTGGTCACATACACATGGTTAGCAGATGTTACTGGTCACATACACATGCTTGTGCTTCTAGTTCCAACAGTGCAGTAATAGCTAACAAGTAATCTAACAATTCCCAAACACAACTACTTAATACACACAAATCTAAGGGGTGAATGAGAATATGTTAGCAGTATATGTAGTATATGGATGAGCGATGGCCGAGCGACGTAGGCAAGGTGCAGTAGATGGTATAAAATACAGTATGTACATGTGATATGAGTAATGTAAGATATGTAAACATTATTAAAGTGGCATTATTTAAAGTGACTAGTGATCCATTTATTAAAGTGTCCAGTGGTTGGTTCTCAGTGTTGGCAGCAGCCTCTCTGAGTTAGTGATGGCTATTTAACAGTCTGATGGCCTTGAGATTGAAAAACAGCTTCTATCTCTCGGTCCCAGCTTTGATGCACCTGTACTGACCTCGCCTTCTGGATGGTAGCTGGGTGAACAGGCAGTGGCTGGGGTGGTTGTTGTCCTTGATGATCTTTATGGCCTTCCTGTAACATCGGGTGGTGTAGGTGTCCTGGAGGGCAGGTAGTTTGCCCCCGCTGATGGGTTGTGCAGACCACACCACCCTCTGGAGAGCCTTGCGGTTGAGGGCAGTGCAGTTGCCGTACCAGGCTGTGATACAGCCCGACATGATGCTCTCGATTGTGCATCTGTAAAAGTTACAAGGGTTTTGGGTGACAGGCCACATTTCTTCACTTGAAGAAACCCTGTTGCGCCTTCTTCATCACACTGTCTGTGTGGGTGAACCATTTCAGTTTGTGTACGCCAAGGAACTTGAACAAAACTTTCCACTGCTGTCCCTTCGATGTGGATGGGGGGGTGCTCATCTACTCTATTTTGTTGACGTTAAGTGAGAGGTTGTTTTCCTGACACCACACTCCGAGTGCCCTCACCTCCTCCCTGTAGGCTGTCTCGTCATTGTTGGTGATCAAGCCCACTACTGTTGTCGTCTACTTGATGATTGAGTTGAAGGCGTGCATGGCCACGCAGTCGTGGGTGAACAGGGAGTACAGGAGAGGGCTGAGCACACACCCTTGTGGGGCCACAGTGTTGAGGGTCTCTCAAAGCACTTCATGATGCCAGAAGTGAGTGCTACGGGGCAGTAGTCATTTAGTTCAGTTATCTTTGCTTTCTTGTGTACAAGAACAATGGTAGCCATCTTGAAGCATGTGGGGACAACAAACTGGGATAGAGAGCGATTTAAATATGTCTGTAAACACACCAGCCAGCTGGTCTGCACATGCTCTGAGGATGTGTTTAGGGATGCCGTCTGGGCCAGCAGCCTTGCGAGGGTTAACCAGTTTAAATGTTTTACTCACGTCAGCCATTGAGAAGGGGGGGCACAGTCTTTGTTAACGATCTGCGACGGTGCCACTGTATTATCCTCAAAGCAAAGAAGGTATTTAGTTTTAGTTTGTCTGAAAGCGTGACGTCTCTCTGTGACGTGGCTGTTTTTGATTTTGTAGTCCATGATTTCCTGTAGACCCTGCCACATACGTCTCGTTTCTGAGCTGTTGAATTGCGACTCCACTTTGTCCCGGCATTTTGATTGTTTGATTGCCTTGCGGAGCGAATAACTACACTGTTTATATTCAGCCATATCTCCAGACCTCTTAAATTTTTTACTTTTTTATTTATTTTTTATTTCACCTGTATTTAACCAGGTAGGCCAGTTGAGAACAAGTTCTCATTTACAACTGCGACCTGGCCAAGATAAAGCAAAGCAGTGCGACACAAACAACAACACAGAGTTACACATGGAGTAAACAAACGTACAGTCAATAACACAATAGAAAGTCTATATACAGTGTGTGCAAATGGCGTGAGGTAAGGCAATAAATAGGCCATAGTAGTGAAGTAATTACAATTTAGCAAATTAAAACTGGAGTGAAAGATGTGCAGATGATGATGTGCAAGTATAAATACTGGTCTGCAAAAAAGTAAATAAAAACAATATGCGGATGAGGTAAGTAGATTGGATGGGCTATTTACAGGTACGTACAGCTGCAGCGATCGGTTAGCTGCTCAGATAGCTTATGTTTAAAGTTAGTGAGGGAGATATAAGTCTCCAACTTCAACGATTTTTGCAAATGGTTCCAGTCATTGGCAGCAGAGAACTGGAAGGAAAGGCGGCCAAAGGGGGTGCTGGCTTCAGAACATTATGGTATGCTGTGTACTGTCCTCTCCCGTGGAACGGTGAACCAATGTGTTTGGTGTTGGTATTCTCCGACAGTAGATTTATTGTGTCATCCCAGCAAGGACGCACTGAGATTATCAGTAGAGCAGCCACATAACTGACGATCATGGCAAAGTACTGGAGATAAAACACATAATTGTGCTTTAAGTCTTTGCATGAGTTACTTAGCTGGGGTCGGCGTACACCTGATGTTTTAGATCAAATAACAGCATTCGTATGAGAAGCGGCACCTGCCACACCACCATGTCTTCCGCCCACCATTATCAGACTGTGTGTGCGTGTGTGGTGACGTGTGTCGCTGGGGTATACTGTGCCCCCGTGTGCCTCTGGAGATGCTTAATATGAGTCTGGAAGGAGAGTTTACAGTCTAGCCAGACACCTAGGTATTTGTAGTTGTCAGAATTGTACAGAATGGTGTCGTCTGCGTAGAGGTGGATCAGGGAATCACCCGCAGCAAGAGCGACATCGTTGATGTATGCAGAGAAAAGAGTCGGCCAGAGAATTGAACCCTGTGGTAAATGCGGTGGATCACGCTTTCAGTTTTACGCGAATGCCGCCATCCATCCACAGTTTCTGGTTAGGGTAGGTTTTAATAGTCACAGTGGGTACGACGTCTCCAATGCACTTATTTATAAACTCACTCACTGAGTCAGTGCTTAGGTCAATATTGTCCTCTGAAGCTGATCGGAACATATTCCAGTCCTCTTGGCGCACCGATCCCTTTAGCGGGATCATTTTCATCAACATCCGCTGAATTGCAGAGTGCTAAATTAAATTACTAAAAATATTTAATTTTCATGAAATCACAAGTGCAATATACCAAAACACAGCTTAGCTTGTTCGTAATCAACATGGCGTGTCAGAATCCGGGATATCATAAAATAGAGTATACCGCCTAGCCCTAATCTCACTTTAGATTAGTGAATATCTCTCACAAAAACAAGTGAGCGAGAACAATGGGGAGAGGGCGAGAGGGTAGGGAGGGGGAGAGAGGAGAGAGGGAGGGAGAGATAGGAGAGAGGGAGTGTGGAGGGAGGGAGAGATAGGAGAGAGGGAGTGTGGAGGGAGGGAGAGATAGGAGAGAGGGAGTGTGGAGGGAGAGATAGGAGAGAGGGAGTGTGGAGGGAGGGAGAGATAGGAGAGAGGGAGTGTGGAGGGAGGGAGAGATAGGAGAGAGGGAGTGTGGAGGGAGGGAGAGATAGGAGAGTGTGGAGGGAGGGAGAGATGGAGGGAGGGAGGGAGGGAGAGATAGGAGAGAGGGAGTGTGGAGGGAGGGGAGAGAGAGATGGAGGGAGGGAGAGATGGGAGTGTGGAGGGAGGGAGAGATAGGGAGAGGGAGTGTGGAGGGAGGGAGAGAGAGATTGGAGAGTGGGAGTGTGGAGGGAGGGATAGATAGGAGAGAGTGTAGGGAGGGAGGGAGAGAGAGATAGGAGGGAGGGAGGGAGAGATAGGAGAGAGTGTAGGGAGGGAGAGATAGGAGAGCGGGAGTGTGGAGAAGTGAATGACAGCAGATAGTGATCTAAATGAGGGGTAATTGTTTTAACCAGTCTTTTGTCTTTTTAATGAAGGTATTTTTGTATCCCCCCCGTGTGTGTGTGTGTGTGTATATGGCCTGTCACGTTGTCTCTGTGTTTAATGGAAGCCTGATTTACAGTCTGTCATACCGATAAACCTGGGCCAATCTCACCTCAGTTTACATCTGCAAAGGTAACAAACGGGCCTTTATTTAGCCAATACACACACCCACACACATGTGCACATGCCGAAAGCATTTTTGCATGCCTTAATCGGAGTACTTCTTTAAGTAAGAACTGTTTTTGTCATGAAAAATTCACTGTGACTATAATTATTTAGAACTCTAAATAGAAAATGATCTGATGGTGTACTGTTTGCAGATGACATGGTCTTGGTCTAATTGTTTTTCATTAAGCCCTGTGAGCCACTAATAGCCACTACTATTGATACTACTTGAGTGTCCTAGGCAAACGCTAACACGTGGCAGTTAAGTCTTTGACAGCTTACTGCTCATCTGTCAACCATCCACATGACCTGTCAAGCACTCTCACCTATCTGTCCCCCTAACTTGTCCTGCCAGGCAGAGAGGCTGGTGATGGATGGTTCCACAGAGATGGAAAACCATTCATCTAAATGACAGACACTTGCCACACAATGATACCAATTCATCACAAACTAGCTACACCAGTCACGGCTAGTCACAGATACAGGAACTGCCAAAATAAAGGAAACACCAACATTGTGTCTTCATAGGGAGTTTGGCCACCATGCGCCAGAACAGATTCAATGCACCTTGGCATAGATTCTTCAAGTGTCTGGAACTCTCTTGTAGGGATGCGACACCATTTGGTGTTTTGTTGATGGTGGTGGAAAACGCTGTTCCAGAATCTCCTATACACATACACACACACACACACACACACACACACACACACACACACACACACACACAGACACACAGGCACACACACACACAGGCACACACACACTTCCTAGGTTCCTGAGTTGGTGTCAAAGACATATACACCCCAGCAGACCATGGACAGGTTGTATGAGATCAAACCCTGTGGGGAAGACTGGATCGGGCCTCACTGTCAGAGAGCCAAGAGGCCTGGACAGTTTGGACAGTTAGAGGGGAGAGTGTGAACGCTTCCCAGAATACGGTTTGAGTATCTATGGCTTTCCCCCTCATTATTTGGATGATTGGGGAAAGGAATGTTAGGGGAACGTTTTGGGAAGGTTGCAGTGCCCTTGCCTCTCTTTCCACTCAGCGTCGCCTCTTCATCACCAGTGTCTGTGTGATGAGTTAACCTACAGCAGAGAGAGCGAACACACACTGCAAGGCTCATGCCGACACACACTTCCCGACATTCCGTCACCCCTCTTGCTAAACGCTCATTAATTGTGTGTGTGTGTTAAACCCGGTGTCCTGGCTAAATTCCCAATCTGGCCCTCATACCATCCACGGCCACCAAATCATCCCTAGCTTCCAATTGGCTCATTCCTCCTCTTCTTCTCTGTAACTATTCCCCAGGTCATTGCTGTAAATGAGTCTGAGTTCTCAGTTATTTTACCTAGTAAAATAAAAAGATGCCAGTTAAGCTCCCAAGCTCCCATGTGTGTGTGTGTATGTGCAAGTTCACTATGTATGTGTACTTGCGTGTGTACTGTCTGTGTGTGAGTCGATGAGCCAGCTAGGTGTCTGTCAGGCAGACAGGAGCAGCCGAGTGCTGAGTGGTGATTTTTGACTGAGCGGTTGAGGCTCTGTGGGCTTCTTTGTTTGGCTGATGTGGAACTGGATTGTGTTTTGACTTGCATAGTTCTGGCTGCAATCACAGCTCTAAAATCCCCAAATGAGATACTGCACATTTGAGAGAGAGAGATGCCTGATCCCCAGATGTTTCTCTCTCAGCCCTTCAGGGATATGTCTTCATTCACTCTGTGGATGGTGTTTACGTTTGAGAGGCATGAAGGTATTACCAGCCTGTCACCCATTACCTCCCCTGCCTCAGGGACCAGAGGACTGATATCTTACCAATGTTAAATGGACATTAGCAATGGATCTTTTGTTCCAGAGCCATATATATATATATATATATATATATCACACATACACTACCGTTCAAAGGTTTGGGGTCACTTAGAAATGTCTTATTTTTAATAGAAAAGCAAATGTTTTTTTTTGTCCATTTAAAATAACATCAAATTGATCAGAAATACAGTGTAGACATTGTTAATGTTGTAAATGACTATTGTAGCTGGAAACGGCTGATTTTTTTATGGATAAGACAGGAGAAAAACTCCAGATAAAACAGAGTGACCCTAGCCCTCATAAACTATTGCAGCATAAATACTTGAGGCTGAGACGGGGTCGGGAGACACTGTGGCCCCGTCCGACAATGCCCCCGGACAGGGCCAAACAGGCAGGATATAACTCCACCCACTTTGCCAAAGCACAGCCCCCACACCACTAGAGGGACATCTTCAACCACCAACTTACTATCCTGAGACGAGGCCGAGTGTAGCCCACGAAGATCTCCCCCACGGCACGAACCCGAGGGGGGATGCCAACCCGGACAGGAAGATCCCGTCAGTGACTCAACCCACTCAAGTGACGCACCACTCCTTTGGATGGCATGGAAGAGGACCAGTAAGCCAGTGACTCAGCCCCCGTAATAGGGTTAGAGGCATATAATCCCAGCGGAGAAAGGGGAACCGGCCAGGCAGAGACAGCAAGGGTGGGTCGTTGCTCCAGTGCCTTTCCGTTCACCTTCACACCCCTGGGCCAGCCTCCAGCTGTTTGCTTAGAAATTCTAGGGACAGTAAGGAGACCTGCGTCTTGTGACCGTAGCGTACGTGTAGGTATGTACAGCAGGACCAAATTGGAAAGATGGGTAGGAGCAAGCCCATGTAATGTTTTGTCGGTTAGCAGTAAAACCTTGAAATCAGCGCTAGCCTTAGCAAGAAGCCAGTGTAGAGGGGCTAGCACTGGAGTAATATGATCAAATATTTTGGTTCTAGTTAAGATTCTAGCAGCCGTGTTTAGCACTAACTGAAGTTTATTTAGTGCTTTATCCGGGTAGCCGGAAAGTAGAGCATTGCAGTAGTCTAATCTAGAAGTGACAAAAGCATGGATACATTTTTCTGCATTTTTTCTGCAAGTTTCAGAATTTTGCAATGTTACGTAGATGGAAAAAAGCTGTCCTTGAAGCAGTCTAGATATGTTTGTCAAAAAAAGAGATTAGAGTCCAGAGTAACGCCGAGGTCCTTCAGTTTTCCTTTTTGAGACGACTGTACAACCATCAAGATTAGTTGTCAGATTCAACAGAAGATCTCTTTTGTTTTTTGTGACCAAGAACTAGCATCTCTATTTTGTCCGAGTTTAAAAGTAGAACATTTGCCGTGATCCACTTTCTTATGTCTGAAACACAGGCTTCCAAGGAGGGTCATTTTGGGGCTTCACCATGTTTCATCGAAATGTACAGCTGTATGTCGTCCGCATAGCAGTGAAAGTTAACATTATGTTTCCAAGAGGTAAAATATATAGTGAAAGCAACAGTGGTCCTAAAACGGAGCCTTGAGGAACACCGAAATTTACAGTTGATTTGTCAGAGGACAAACCATCCACAGAGACAAACTGATATCTTCCCGACAGATAAGATCTAAACCAGGCCAGAACTTGTCCGTGTTGACCAATTTGGGTTTACAATCTCTCCAAATGAATGTGGTGATCGATGGTATCAAAAGCAGCACTAAGGTCTAGGCGCCTTGGTCTGACTCCATTAAAAGGTAATTTAGCAAGCACCTTCACAAGTGCAGTCTCAGTGCTAGGATTGGATCTAAAACCAGACTGAAGCGTTTCGTATACATTGTTTGTCTTCAGGAAGGCAGTGAGTTGCTGCGCCATAGCTCTTTCAAAGTTTTTGAGAGGAATGAGAGATTCAATTTAGGCCGATACTTTTTTATATTTTCTGGGTCAAGGTTTGGCTTTTTCAAGAGAGGCTTTATTACTGCCACTTTTAGCGAGTTTGGTACACATCCGATGGATAGAGAGCCGTTTATTATGTTCAACATAGGAGGACCAAGCACAGGAAGCAGCTCTTTCAGTAGTTCAGTTGGAATAGGGTCCAGTATGCAGCTTGAAGGTTTAGAGGCCATTACTTTTTTCATCAATGTTAAGAGATATGTCTCCCTTGATCCTAGGTCCTGGCAGTGTTGTGCAGACTCAGGACAACTGAGAAATACGAAATACGCAGATTTAAAGAGGTGTCCGTAATTTGCTTTCTAATGATCATGATCTTTTCGTCAAAGAAGTTTATGAATTTATCACTGCTGAAGTGAAAGCCATCCTCTCTTGGGGAATGCTGCTTTTTAGTTATCTTTGCGATAGCATCAAAAATACATTTTAGGTTGTTCTTATTCTCCTCAATTAAGTTAGAAAAATAGGATGATGGAGCAGCAGTGAGGGCTCTACGGTACTGCACGGTACTGTCTTTCCAAGCTAGTCGGAAGACTCCCCGTTTGGTGTAGCGCCATTTCCGTTCCAATTCTCTGGAAGCTTGTCTCAGGGATTTTCTGTACACCAGGGAGCTAGTTTCTTATGACAAATGTTTTTGCATCTAGGGTATTACACAAGGTTAAATTGAGTTCCTCAGTCAGGTGGTTAACTGATTTTTGTACTCTGACATCCTTGGGTAGGTGAAGGGAGTCTGGAAGGGCATCTAGGAATCTTTGGGTTGTCTGAGAATTTATAGCACAGCTTTTGATGATCGTTGGCTGGGTTCTGAGCAGATTATTTGTTGCGATTCACACAGGAGAAGAGAGAGAGAGACAGAGAGAGAGAGAGAGAGAGGGATACAGTGAGGTCTTTTATCTGACTGTCAATCAGTGCTGTGTGATGTGTAATCTTGGAATTGTCAGTAACTCTGTTGGGGATCTTTCCTTAATCAGTTATTCCCCCCTGGCATATTGTAACCTCATGTTATCCCAGATTAAGATATTACTGTCACAGATGATCTCCTTGGCTGTTGCCTGACACTTAATAAACCTTGACACAAACCTAGTTTTCCTTTCACAATGTTCTGTAATTGGCTCTCAAAACAATGAATATCGCCTCTGTAAATCATTTTCACAATAATATAAATCGTGTTTGGTTATTGTTCTGTGAACTAGTGTACGTCAATGTATGTAGTGTACCCTATTATAGTCTGGATCAGAGAAGAGTGTAAACAACATTATGACTTAGCCCTTAGTTCTCATTTAAACCCCCACGTTACTCCTGATAACACATCCACAGATCACACATCCACAGAGAAAATATAAACCTATTTGAACGTTTATCTCTAGTACTGTAGTAGGCCTACACTTCTACCTAATTATTTAAGGCGCTAAGACATTTGAAGAATCCCGAATGTTTGTTGGCCTTTCTGAACACTAGCTCAATTAAATTGTGAAGAATGTATCGTTGTGTATTCAAGTCATTACAGAAAATCTGCTCCACGCAGTTAGGACAGCACCCAGGTAAAAACCATCACTGTGAATGAACGGGCCAGTGATTACTGAGAAATGGCTGGTTGATACTGGCTGGGCTGATTTGGCAGTGTGTGTCAGTTACAGAATGTCAGTTGGTGTCATCCTGGTATGTTGTTG
Source organism: Oncorhynchus tshawytscha (assembly GCF_018296145.1). Lineage (NCBI taxonomy): Eukaryota > Metazoa > Chordata > Actinopteri > Salmoniformes > Salmonidae > Oncorhynchus > Oncorhynchus tshawytscha. The sequence continues at coordinate 71,288,646 of NC_056433.1, forward strand.
TTTGCTTACGCGTTGTAACCGCACTCGGAGGTTGTCACAAACACAATAGGGCCTATCTCTGTGTGTTGACAGTGCCTGTCAGATAGTCATAATCCGTATCATCTACGTGAGATTAGCATCATCATTTTATCAACCCCCCACAGGATTCCTTATGTAGCAGTTAAATGTAGGTGTTTTCCTCCAAAGGTAGAGGCTTTCAGTACCTAAGGCTGTCTCTTAGTTCTGAGAGAGCTTTCTTTACACGGCCTCTACGTAGAATGATAGGGTGTGTAGCATAGTAAGAAGCCTGTTAAACACACACACACAATCATATTCTATGCCCAGTGAGGGGAAATAAGCAGTGTGAATTTGCAGATAGAGTGTAATGGTATTGTTCAGGAGGAAGATAATTTGTTTGCAAGGCTTTGAAACAGCTCTTTGTGAGCTTGCATTGGTATCCGCTCCCAAACGGTCACCGGTAACGGGACACTGCCCAGGCGGGGTTGTGGTCAGACCAGGGTGGGGGAGTGATTGTCCGAATGCACTCAGAATATTCCAAGTTTCTCATGGTTGATGGGAGGGGTGTGAATGGTTCAGTACTACAGACAGGGAACTCAGTCAGAACATGGAATGAAAGGCAGGCGGGAGCAGTCAGATATGAGGTGTGTGTGTGTGTGTGTGCACACACATGTGCCTGTGTCTGCACAGTGTGTGAATATTTGCTGGAACAAACAGCTGGCCAACCAGAAGTTGTTCCTGTGGTCTGGACAGGTTGCTGTTGGATCGTGGGATAGTATAGCTTGTTGCTCTGCTCTGGAGGACCTCCTACTGTAGATCTGAGATCTTTCTTCCATAAACACAGTATCAGATAGATACTTCACAGTTCTGCCTCAGTGAAGCTCATTCCTCTTAATATCAACACCATTAATTCTCAAGCATACAGTAAAACACAATATCTTAAACTGCAATTGACACAGGGCTTTTCAGAATACAGGCATGCTCTTTGACGATAAACGTTTCTGGTTTACTTTATAGTGTACTGTGAGTAGTGTATATTCTCAGTTAACAAATGTTCTGTCATGGTCTTGGTGTAAACAGTCTGTGCTGTATGTGAGTATCTACCAGCCACACACTGTAGAGGAAGTCATGGGTGGGATTGGTTCGGATTGTATTTCTCTTGTTTAGGGCTTCTCTTCCTGGCTTTTTTCTTGTTACATGTTTCTTTGACATTTTCCTTTCCTTCGTGTGTGTGTGTGTGTGTGTGTGTGTGTGTGTGTGTGTGTGTGTGTCACAGCACTGCTGCTTGCTCCTCTCGTCTCAAGCAGAGTGAAGGGAAGTCTTTAGATATATAAAAGTCCAACAGAGCATTTCCCCAACCATTCCCTATGACGGCTCATCTTCAAAGACCACCGGTCGAAGCGTTCCGACCCGGCATTCCGACCCCTGACACGCCGTTCCCACCCTGGTGAGAGCCGGGTGGAGCTGCATCGGACTTGAACCCTGCACATTGTCTTACTGTAACCTTTCTGTAACTGTGTGTGTGTGTGCGCGCGCATGGTTTATGATCCATTATCAGAATGCAATGTCCTATGGCACAGAGCGTATGTGTGCAGTTAGGGGTAAAGTTATTTAAGTCAGGCATAAAGGGGGGGACAGCGAGAATGGAGACAGAAAAATAAAGTGGAGTTTAGTATGTGGATACTGATACAGTGTGGAGTATCTGGAGCCTAATCATGGAGATTGAGACGGATGAAACTCTCGTTAAGAGCAAAGCGGTGAAACATGCACTCAGATTATACCGTTTTAATAACACTCCCCAATAAGGACATTAAGCCAGACACTAAGTCAGTGCCCTGCACTGACCCTTCTTCTTTAAGTGAGCCATTCACATACAGTACCTAGTGAAAGTCTACACACCCCTTGCACAGTTATGCCATTTTCTACACCACCTGCTTGACATTTTCACACACTTCTGGTGTGATTATTAGGTTCTCTTTGCGCTCTGCATGCCAGTGTAATAACATACAGTGGGGCAAAAAAAGTATTTAGTCAGCCACCAATTGTGCAAGTTCTCCCACTTAAAAAGATATGAGAGGCCTGTAATTGTCATCATAGGTACACTTCAACTATGACAGACAAAATGAGAAAAAAATCCAGAAAATCACATTGTAGGATTTTTTATGAATTTATTAGCAAATTATGGTGGAAAATAAGTATTTGGTCAATAACAAAAGTTTATCTCAATACTTTGTTATATACCCTTTGTTGGCAATGACAGAGGTCAAACGTTTTCTGTAAGTCTTCACAAGGTTTTCACACACTGTTGCTGGTATTTTGGCCCATTCCTCCATGCAGATCTCCTCTAGAGCAGTGATGTTTTGGGGCTGTTGCTGGGCAACACGGACTTTCAACTCCCTCCAAAGATTTTTCTATGGGGTGGAGATCTGGAGACTGGCTAGGCCACTCCAGGACCAGCACAATGCTTTACATTAGACTTTATTCACACCATGGACATGATAGTTCTTAATCCAGGCTAGCTCGGGGTATGTACGTTTTTGCTCCACTGTATGTATGTATGTGTGTGTATGTGTGTGTGTGTGTGTGTGTGTGTGGCATCATCCCTGTTTAACCTCTGGGGGTGTTTAGCTGCTTTCTGTCAACATCAAAACAACACTACTCATCTCCTACAGTGGGAGAATGGTTGCCCCACACAACTGCTCACTGTTAATCAGAGGTTGCCACATACAGTGCAATACAGTAGAAATATATTCTGTCTTCTAGCCCTATCCTACCACACATCTATAAAGCTCAACTCACCAATTTACATACTGATATGGTATTCAATGCCTTTCAAACATTCTCTGATATTGCATTTCACCCAGCTAATTTCTCTATTTTAGTCACTATTTAGTCACTAACTCTACCTACATGTACATATTACCTAAATTACCTCTACTAACCGGTGCCCCCGCACATTGACTGTGTACTGGTATCCCCTGTATATAGCCTCGCTACTGTTATTTTACTGCTGCTCTTTAATTATTTGTTACTTTTATTTTTTACTTAACACCCCCTCCCCCCCAGCTGGTCAGTGTTCCCACACTCTTATCAGCTATACATCAGCAGGACAGCTAACATCAAAGCAGTAGAAGGGAGGAGAGAAGAGGGAGAAGGAGAGGTGAGAAGAACCCCCTACTCCTGAAGAGCCCCCTGCAGGGAACAAACTGCCCCCCAATCCCCAGCTGCTGTTCCCCCATGTGTCTGTAATCAGCCTCCCAGCTCCCCCTCCTCCCTCTATAACTCCTTCCTTTCACTTACACACCCTCACCCCCAGACCCCACTTAAATACTCCAGCACCCCTGTCGAGTCCCCCAACCCCCTCTCACTTGATGAATGCCCCTGTTGTGAGCAGGGGAAGCCAGCTTCCCTCCCTGCCCCTGCTTACATGATCTTTAAATAGAAGTGAAGTCAAGGGACCACCGCCCCTGCAGGTGCTACCCCTCTGGTTGGTTACACACACACACGCTCGCGCTGTCAGCCCCAGGAGTGTATACAGACTCACACAAACACACAACAGACCATACTGTCAACCACAGGAACACACAAACACAAATTTTGCTGGCCTGTGTCCTGCCACAAAGCATGGAGCCTAAACCCAAGCCTAGTGCAGAGTGGTATACCGTATTTTACTATATACCGGTATTTATCCACGGACTGGTTTGGGTTTTTACTTTACCTTCTATAACGGCATTTGAATGTTTGGTATGTTAAATGTGATACGCCGTGTGTAACGTCCATGTTTTATACACTGCTCAAAAAAATAAAGGGAACACTTAAACAACACAATGTAACTCCAAGTCAATCACACTTCTGTGAAATCAAACTGTCCACTAAGGAAGCAACACTGATTGACAGTAAATTTCACATGCTGTTGTGCAAATGGAATAGACAACAGGTGGAAATTATAGGCAATTAGCAAGACACCCCCAATAAAGGAGTGGTTCTGCAGGTGGCGACCACAGACCACTTCTCAGTTCCTATGCTTCCTGGCTGATGTTTTGGTCACTTTTGAATGCTGCTGGTGCTTTCACTCTAGTGGTAGCATGAGACGGAGTCTACAACCCACACGAGTGGCTCAGGTAGTGCAGCTCATCCAGGATGGCACATCAATGCGAGCTGTGGCAAGAAGGTTTGCTGTGTCTGTCAGCGTAGTGTCCAGAGCATGGAGGCGCTACCAGGAGACAGGCCAGTACATCAGGAGACGTGGAGGAGGCCGTAGAAGGGCAACAACCCAGCAGCACCAGGACTGCTACCTCCGCCTTTGTGCAAGGAGGAGCAGGAGGAGCACTGCCAGAGCCCTGCAAAATGACCTCCAGCAGGACACAAATGTGCATGTGTCTGCTCAAATGGTCAGAAACAGACTCCATGACGGTGGTATGAGGGCCTGACGTCCACAGGTGGGGGTTGTGCTTACAGCCCAACACCGTGCAGGACATTTGGCATTTGCCAGAGAACACCAAGATTGGCAAATTCGCAACTGGTGCCCTGTGCTCTTCACAGATGAAAGCAGGTTCACACTGAGCACGTGACAGACGTGACAGAGTCTGGAGACGCAGTGGAGAACGTTCTGCTGCCTGCAACATCCCCCAGAATGACCGGTTTGGTGGTGGGTCAGTCATGGTTTGGGGTGGCATTTCTTTGGGGGGCCGCACAGCCCTCCATGTGCTCGCCAGAGGTGGCCTGACTGCCATTAGGTACCGAGATGAGATCCTCAGACCCCTTGTGAGACCGTATGCTGGTGCGGTTGGCCCTGGGTTCCTCCTAATGCAAGACAATGCTATACCTCATGTGGCTGGAGTGTGTCGTCAGTTCCTGCAAGAGGAAGGCATTGATGCTATGGACTGGCCCGCCCGTTCCCCAGACCTGAATCCAATTTAGCACATCTGAGACATCATGTCTCGCTCCATCCACCAATGCCACATTGCAGCACAGACTGTCCAGGAGTTGGCGGATGCTTTAGTCCAGGTCTGGGAGGAGATCCCTCAGGAGACCATCCGCCACCTCATCAGGAGCATGCCCAGGCGTTGTAGGGACGTCATACAGGCACGTGGAGGCCACACACACTACTGAGCCTCATTTTGACTTGTTTTAAGGACTTTACATCAAAGTTGGATCAGCCTGTAGTGTGGTTTTCCACTTTAATTTTGAGTGTGACTCCAAATCCAGACCTCCATGGGTTGATAAATTTGATTTCCATTGATAATTTTGGTGTCATTTTGTTGTCAGCACATTCAACTATATAAAGAAAAAAGTATTTAATAAGTATATTTAATTCATTCAGATCTAGGATGTGTTATTTTAGTGTTCCCTTTATTTTTTTGAGCAGTGTAGTTTATTCCGCTACTTGAGTCATCCCTCTCTGCTCTCTCTCTCTCCACGCCGCTTTCCACACAGACCTAGTCCCACCCCGTCACTCAAGGAGCGCATTTGTTGGTGCTTGACCACTAGACACTCGTTCAGTCTGCATGGTAAATGCAGCACATGCAACAATGATGATGACAACAATGTTTCCAATTTGAACTTAATATAAATCCACAAAATGTTCTAGAATTACAATATTAGTTTGTATTTTCTTAGCAAGTTAAGCTAATTAGTGTTAGCTAGCGATTAGCATTAGTGGCTAACTAGCTAATAAAAGTACTGAGCCACAGCAAACGTAGCTAGCTAATACAGCCTGATACCAGTGCTGGTGGAGGCCTAAATCAACATGTTGTTTATGCAACAGTATCTTCTAAATAAAAGAGGAAGAGGTAAAGCATGAACACGTTGGCTACATGAATAAAGATTGAATGTAGCGATTAGCTTATAGGGCCCACTAGGAAACACGGAACATCACTTTGGTTCCTCACCTGTCACAATAACTCATCCATGGCATTTTCATTCGTTGTCATGTCAAGCAACACTATACAACAAATTGCCCACTATTATTTATATTATAACTATAGAATTAGAATAAACATTCTATTTCCATGATTCCAAAAGTTTACCTAAGTGTTGTGATCAAAATCGCAATATTTGGTTAAAAATAAGGCCCATTGTTTTTGTCCATATCGTGACAGTTGCGGAAATGATCTCAAATGAGTGCAAGGAAATGCAGAAATTAATAGAAATGCTGAAATAATATTAGGTTGAAGTTAAATTGAACTGTATAAAACAATCAGAATTGAGAAAGACCCCTTGAAAGAATTCAGAATATACAGTTGAAGTCAGAGTCTACATACACCTTAGCCAAATACATTTAAACTCAGTTTCACAATTCCTGACATTTGATCCAAGTAAAAATTCTGTGTTTTAGGTCAGTTAGGATCACCACTTTATTTTAAGAATATGAAATGTCAGAATAATAGTGGAGAATGATTTATTTCAGCTTTATTTCTTTCATCACATTCCCAGTGGGTCAGAAGTTTACATACACTCAATTATTATTTGGTTGCATTGCCTTTAAATTGTTTAACTTGGGTCAAATGTTTCAGGCAGCCTTCCACAAGCTTCCTACAATAAGTTGGGTGAATTTTGGCCCATTCCTCCCGACAGAGCTGCAGTAACTGAGTCAGGTTTGTAGTTCTCCTTGTTCTCAAATGCTTTTTCAGTTCTGCCCACAAATTTTCTATAGGATTGAGGTCAGGGCTTTGTGATGGCCACTCCAATACCTTGACTTTGTTATCCTTAAGCCATTTGCTACAACTTTGGAAGTATGCTTGGGGTCATTGTCCATTTGGAAGACCCATTTGCAACCAAGCTTTAACTTCCTGACTGATGTCCTGAGATGTTGCTTCAATATATCCACGTCATTTTCTTCTTCATGGTGCCATCTATTTTGTGAAGTGCACCAGTCCCTCCTGCAGCAAAGCACCCTCACAACATGATGCTGCCACCCCCGTGCTTCACGGTTGGGATGGTGTTCTTCGGCTTGCAAGCCTCCCCCTTTTTCCTCCAAAGATAACAATGGTCATTACGTCCAAACAGTTCTATTTTTGTTTCATCAGACCAGAGGACATTTCTCCAAAAAGTACGATCTTTGTCCCCATGTACAGTTGCAAACCGTAGTCTGGCTTTTTTATGGTGGTTTTGGAGCAGTGGCTTCAACCTTGCTGAAAGGCCTTTCATGTTATGTCGATATAGGACTCGTTTTACTTTGGATATAGATCTTTTTGCACCGGTTTCCTCCAGCATCTTCACAAGGTCCTTTGCTGTTGTTCTGGGATTGATTTGTACTTTTGCACCAAAGTATGTTCATCTCTAGGAGACAGAACATGTCTCCTTCCTGAGCGGTACGACGGCTGCGTGGTCCCATGGTGTTTATACTTGCGTACTATTGTTAGTACAGATGAACATGGTACCGTCATGCATTTGGAAATTGCTCCCAAGGATGAACCAGACTTGTGTGGGTCTACAATTCTTTTTCTGAGGTCTTGGCTGATTTCTTTAGATTTTCCAATGATGTCAAGCAAAGAGGCACTGAGTTTGAAGGTAGGCCTTGAAATACATCCACAGGTACACCTCCAATTGACTCAAATGATGTAAATTAGCCTATCAGAAACGTCTAAAACCATGACATTATTTTCTGGAATTTTCCAAGCTGTTTAAAGGCACAGTCAACACAGTGTATGTAAACTTCTGACCCACTGGAATTGTGATACAGTGGATTATAAGTGAAACAATGTCTGTAAACAATTGTTGGAAAAATTACTTGTCATGCACAAAGTAGATGTCCTAATTGACTTGCCAAAACTACAGTTTGTTAAGTGTCACGCAAGGGTCCCAAGAGTCACGCACAACTCATTAAGCAAATTTAGAACTTTTACTAATCAAAAAATAAAAAATACCGTAAAAAATACCATATGATATGATATTTTGGCCATATCGCCCAGCCGTACCCAAGCCTTTCATTTGCTCAGACTGCAAGCAAGCCTATTCACTATTCCTATTCATATTCGTCGCCAAAACCACTGGCTCCAGGTCATCTATAAGTCTTTGCTAGCCCCGCCTTATCTCAGCTCACTGGTCACCATAGCCTCCAACACTTTACTCAGGAAATTGGATGCAGTCTATCACAGTGCCATCCGTTTTTGTCACCGAAGCGCTATATACTACCCACCACTGCAACCTGTATGCCGTTGGCTGGCCCTCGTTTTTTGTCCGCCAAACCCACTGGCTCTAGGTCATCTATAAGTCTTTGCACTGGTCACCATATCAGCCAGCTCCAGCAGGTATATTTCACTGGTCACCATATCAGCACGCGCTCCAGCAGGTATATTTCACTGGTCACCATATCAGCATGCGCTCCAGCAGGTATATTTCACTGGTCACCATATCAGCACGCGCTCCAGCAGGTATATTTCACTGGTCACCATATCAGCATGCGCTCCAGCAGGTATATTTCACTGGTCACCATATCAGCACGCGCTCCAGCAGGTATTTATTTCACTGGTCACCATATCAGCACGCGCTCCAGCAGGTATATTTCACTGGTCACCACATCAGCATGCGCTCCAGCAGGTATATTTCACTGGTCACCATATCAGCATGCGCTCCAGCAGGTATATTTCACTGGTCACCATATCAGCACGCGCTCCAGCAGGTATATTTCACTGGTCACCATATCAGCACGCGCTCCAGCAGGTATATTTCACTGGTCACCCCCAAAGCCAATTCCTCTTTGGCCGCCTTTCCTCCCAGTTCTCTGCTGCCAATGACTGGAACAAATTGCAAAAATCACTGAAGTTGGAGACTCATATCTCCCTCTCTAACTTTAAGCACCAGCTGTCAGAGTAGCTCTCAGATCACTGCACCTGTACATAGCCCATCTTTAAATAGCCCATCCAACTACCTCATCCCCATATTGTTATTTTTTATTTTGCTCCTTTGCACACCAGTATCTCTACTTGCACATTCATCTTCTGCATATCTATCACTCCAGTGTTTAGTTGCTAAATTTATTATTATTATTAATAATTATTATTAATTATCTCGCCACTATGGCCTATTTATTGCCTTATATCCCTTATTTTACCTAATTTGCTTACACTGTGTATATACTTTTCTATTGTGTTATTGACTGTATGTTTGTTTATTCCATGTGTAACTCTGTGTTGTTTGTGTCGCACTGCTTTGCTTTATCTTGGCCAGGTCGCAGTTGTAAATTAGAACTTGTTCTCAACTGGCCTACCTGGTTAAACACAGGTGAAATTAAAAATACATACACACATACATACACACACACATACACTTGCCGTCCGTGTGTGTGTGTGATTGCTAAACGGAGCAGGAGCCCTAAGGCCTGACCACAGACGCCTGTAATAAGGTCTGCCATGTTTACACGCATGTTGATGTTTGTGAGGGAGAATGATTGATGGGTACTTGGTGTCTGCAGGCAAAATGGGCTGATTGGAATGGAGGGGTTCTCCTATCTTTCCCAGGGAGTTCCTGCTCTGGTAGATAAAGTATTTTTTCACCAAAAGCTTGAGGACAAGAGTCCAGACCTCTCTCTCCCCACAGGCCTAGCCACTCAGATGGACGCACCCTGCCATACAACCTGCCATCATCCTTACATGTACTACCTATTAGAACGGTGCCTTATAGGACATGTACAGTATTATCTCTTAATGAAGCTAAGATATTACTGATGGGGTTGGGATCATCAAGCCATTTGATGGGCCAAAACATTCATGGCATTCCATGCAAGTTGGAGCGTTGGGATGAGAGTGGGAACAGGAACAGACGGGGTGTGGACTCTAAACAGCGAGATTGGCCGCTCACGCATATCGATACCCATCACACAGATCTCTGGCACGAATGAGGGATGGAGACGTGAGGGAGGATGGAGAGGTAGAGAGTGAGAGTAGGCCAGGAGGCATCTTTGAGGGACTTTCCAGACTCTTCTATAAATCCTGTGTCTGACAGCAGATCTCCTAGGTCTCTGTGTACCTGTGCTTGAACACAACACATACCTCTAGTACACATGTCATATCCCCCCACCCTTCCTTCCTTCCTTCATTCTCCCCTCTCCTCCTTACCCTCCTCTGCTGTCTAACTGTTTGAATTGTGTTTGTTCATCTCCATAGCTGCAGCGGCCTCCTCACTAGACAGCCAGCCAGCCAGCAGGAGTGAAATTCTTGGAAGAAAAACAGTGTGGGGATTTTGGGTCTTGCACGGTGATCTCTCATGTCTAGCTAGGTGATTAGGAAATCAATGACTTATCACAACTGAAGGATTCTACACACTATGGAGAAAGTAGATACAGAGCATAGTGTTGCAACGTAGTTTTAGAAAATTTGTCAGTATGTCCAAGCATCCTCACAACCACAGACCATGTATACCCACGCCAGCCCAGGACCTCCACATCCTGCCTTTTCACCTGCGGGATCGTCTTAGACCAGCAAGGCGTCCCAAGTGGGTGGGCCTATAACCTCCCAGGTCCATCCATGGCTGTGCCCCTGCCCTGTCGTGAAATCCATTAGGGCCTAATGAATTTATTTATATTGACTGAGTTCCTTGTAGGAACTGTAACTCGTTGAATTTGTTGGATGTTACGTTAATGTTCGGAAAGTATTCAGATCCCTTTAATTTTTCAAAATTTTGTTTCATTTTAGCCTTATTCTAAAAGGGATGAAATAGTTTTTTTACCCCCTCATCAATCTACACACAATACCCCATGATGACATAGCAAAAGGACCCTGTGAAGATGCTGGAGGAAACAGGTACGCAAGTATCTATATCCACAGTAAAACGAGTCCTATATCGACATAACCTGAAAGGCCGCTTAGCATGGAAGAAGCCACTGCTCCAAAACTGCCATAAAAAAGCCAGACTACAACTGTAACTGTACAAGGGGACAAAGATTGTACTTTTTGGAGAAATGTCCTCTGGTCTGATGAAACAAAAATGTAACTGTTTGGCCATAATGACCATCGCTATGTTTGGAGGAAAAAGGGGGACGCTTGCAAGCTGAAGATCACCACCATGAAGCACGGGGGTGGCAGCATCATGTTGTGAGGGTGCTTTGCTGCAGGAGGGACTGGTGCAATTCACAAATTAGATGGCTTCATGAGGCAGGAAAATTATGTGGGTACATTGAAGCAACATCTCAAGACATCAGTCAGGAAGTTAATGCTTGGTCACAAATGGGTCTTCCAAATGGACAATGACCCTAAGCATACTTCCAAAGTTGTGGCAAAATGGCTTAAGGACAACAAAGTCAAGGTATTGGAGTGGCCATCATAGAGCCCTGAACTCAGTCCAACAGAAAATGTGTGGGCAGAACTGAAAAAGCGTGTGCGAGCAAGGAGGACTACAAACCTGACTTAGTTACACCAGCTCTGTCAGGAGGAATGGGCCAAAATTCACCCAGCTTATAGTGGGAAACTTGTGGAAGGCTACCTGAAACATTTGACGCAAGTTAAACCATTTAAAGGCAATGCTACCAAATAATAATTGTGTGTATGTAAACTTCTGACCCACTAGGAATGTGATGAAAGAAATAAAAGCTAAAATGAATCATTCTCTCTACTATTATTCTGACATTTCACATTCTTAAAATAAAGTGGTGATTCTAACTGACCTAAAACAGGGACTTTTTACCAGGATTAAATGTCAGGAATTGTGAAAAACTGAGTATAAATGTATTTGGCTAAGGTATATGTAAACTTCTGACTTCAACTGTATGTACATGTTCTTATTCCATCCCTTTAGATTTGTGTGTATTAGGTAGTTATTGGGGAGTTGTTAGATTACTTTTTAGATATTACTGCACTGTCGGAACTAGAAGCACAAGCATTTCACTACACTCGCATCTGCTAACCATGTGTATGTGACCAATAAAAATTTATCTGATTTGGTATAACGTTACAAGCTTGTCACATCTGTATTTGGGGAGTTTCTCCCATTCTTCTCTGCAGATCCTCTCAAGCTCTGTCAGGTTGGATGGGGAGTGTCGCTGCACAGCTATTTTCAGGTCTCTCCAGATATGTTTGATCGGGTTCAAGTCCGGGCTCTAGTTGGGCCACTCAAGGACATTCAGAGACTTGTCCCGAAGCCACTCCTGCATTGTTTTAGCTGTGTGCTTAGGGTTGTTGTCCTGTTGGGAGGTGAACCTTTGCCCCATTCTGAGGTCCTGAGCATTCTGTAGCAGGTTTTCATCAAGGAGCTATCTCTCTTTGCTCCGTTCATCTTTCCCTCAATCCTGATTAGTCTCCCAGTCCCTGCCACTGAAAAATATTCCCACAGCATGATGCTGCCACCACCATGCTTCACCATAGGGGATAGTGCCAGATTTTCTCCAGATGTGACGCTTGGCATTCAAGCTAAAGAGTTCAATCTTGTTTTCATCTGACCAGGTGCTTTTGTTGCCTTTTACTGAGGAGTGGCTTCTGTCAGGCTACTCTACCATAAAGGTCTTATTTGTGGATTTCTACAGTGATGGTTGTCCTTCTGGAAAATCCACTGAGGAACTCTGGAGCTCTGTCAGAGTGACCATTGGTAACTTCCCTGAATAAGTCCCTTCTCCCACAATTTCTCAGTTTGGCCAGGCAGACAGCTCTAGGAAGATTTTTGGTGGTTCCAAACTTCTTCAATTTTAGAATGATGGAGGCCACTGTGTTCTTAGGGACCTTCACTGCTGCAGAAAATGTTGGGTACCCTTCCCCCATCTGTGCCTCGACACAATCCTGTCTTGGAGCTCTACGGAGCAATTCCTTTGACCTCATGGCTTGGTTTTTGCTCTTACATGCCCTGTCAACTGTGGGACCTTCTATAGACAGGTGTGTGCCTTTCCAAATCATGTCCAATCAATTGAATTTACCACTCCAATCAAGTTGTAGAAACATCTCAAGGATGATTTATGGAAACAGTACGCACCTGAGCTCAATTTCGAGTCTCATAGCAAAGGGTCTGAATAATTATGTAAATAAGTTATATCAGTTTTTTATATATAATTTTGCCCCAAAAAATTCTGTTGTCGCTTAATCCTTATTGGGTATTGTGTGTAAATTGATGAGGAAAATGTTTTATTTAATAAATTTTATTTATTTTTTGAATTTGACCCCTTTTTCTCCCCAATTTCGTGGTATCCAATTGTTTTAGTAGCTACTATCTTGTCTCATCGCTACAACTCCCGTACGGGCTCGGGAGAGACAAAGCTTGAAAGTCATGTGTCCTCCGATACACAACCCAACCAAGCCGCACTGCTTCTAAACACAGCGCCATCCAACCCGAAAACCAGCCGCACCAATGTCGGAGGAAACACCGTACACCTGGCAACCTTGGTTAGCGCGCACTGCGCCCGGCCCGCCACGGGAGTCACTGGTGCGCGATTAGACAAGGATTTCCCTACCGGCCAAACCCTGCCTAACCCGGACGACGCTAGGCCAATTGTGCGTCGCCCTACGGACCTCCCGGTCGCGCCCGGTTACGACAGAGCCTGGGCGCGAACCAAGGCCTCTCTTGTGTGTGACATTGTTCTATTGACGTGGTAACACACACACACACTAACATTTTTGTAGTTATGGGGTTAATGCTTTCTCTTTCTGGTGTCAAGTGTTTGATGGCAGTGTGTGTCAGTCCGATATCTCTTGTTTTATCCCGAGAAGGGGAGGGACAGCAGTAGAGATAGGAATGTTTATGCGGGGGCTGTTATTGTTATTCTGAGCCATTTTAAGAACAAATTATTTCCAATGAAAACACAGGGACGATTTACGATGTGACGCAAGTTACAACAAGTCTCTAAATGATTGATCCGCCACTCTCGCGCTCTCTTTCTCTCTCTCCTCTCACCCTCTCTCTCCTTCCCCCTCTCCCACTGTTTGAGTGTTATTGTGTCTGGTTCTTAGGGATTGGCAAATTGACACATCATAAAGAAAAATAGAGCTATGTTTTTCTAACAAGTATGTGTACACGGTATGAGTGACGATTAAAACAAGACAGGACTAGAGAGAGAGGCTACCTGAGGACACAGATGTAAAGATACATACATGCATACATGCATACATATACACACGCATACATGCATACATACATACATATACACACACATACACATACACACACATACATACATACACACGCATACATGCATACATATACACACGCATACATGCATGCATACACGCATACATGCATACATACATGCATATACAGGCATACACATACACACACATGCATACATACATACATACATACATACATACATACATACATACATACATACATACACGCATACATACATGCATACATACATACATGCATACATACATACATACATATACACACGCATACATGCATACATACATATATATACACACACATACATACACATACATACATACATACATACATGCATACATACATGCATACATATACATGCATACATATACATACATACATACATGCATACATGCATACACACGCATACATGCATACATACATATATATATACACACATACATACATACATACATACATACATACATACATACATACATACATATACATGCATGCACATGCATGCATACATACATACATGCATGCACATGCATGCATGCATACATACATACATACATACATACATACATACATACATACATACATACATACATACATACATACATACATACATACATACATACATACATACATACATACATACATACATACATACATACATACATACATACATACATACATACATACATACATACATACATACATACATACATACATACATACATACATACATACATACATACATACATACATACATACATACATACATACATACATACATACATACATACATACATACATACATACATACATACATACATACATACATACATACATACATACATACATACATACATACATACATACAGGCATACATACATACATACATACATACATACATACATACATACATACATACATACATACATACATACATACATACATACATACATACATACATACATACATACATACATACATACATACATACATACATACATACATACATACATACATACATACATACATACATACATACATACATACATACATACATACATACATACATACATACATACATACATACATACATACATACTACATACATACATACATACATACATACATACATCATACATACATACATACATACATACATACATACATACATACATACATACATACATACATACATACATACATACATACATACATACATACATACATACATACATACATACATACATACATACATACATACATACATACATACATACATACATACATACATACATACCTTTACACTTTAAAATACATACATACATACATACAAATACATACATACATACATACATACATACATACATACATACATACATACATACATACATACATACATACATACATACATACATACATACATACATACATACATTTACATACATACATACATACATACATACATACATACATACATACATACATACATACATACATACATACATACATACATACATACATACATACATACATACATACATACATACATACGGGTTACATACATACATACATACATACATACATACATACATACATACATACATACATACATACATACATACATACATACATACATACATACATACATACATACATACATACATACATACATACATACATACATACATACAACTACATACATACATACATACATACATACATACATACATACATACATACATACATACATACATACATACATACATACATACATACATACATACATACATACATACATACATATACATACATACATACATGCATACATGCATACACACGCATACATGCATACATACATATATATACACACATACATACATACATACATACATACATACATACATACATACATACATACATACATACATACATACATACATACATACATACATACATACATACATACATACATACATACATACAGTAAAATGCCTAAATAATTTAGCATAGATGTGTTGTAACAGTGGGCTATATAAGGAGATGTTTAAATTTAAGATGCAATGTATCCCGAACCTTGCAGGGAAGAATAGCCTATTATGTTCTTCCAGAATATGACCTCAATGTCCTTCAACTCTTATCTTCCCGAGTAGCCTACAACCTCAATGTCCTTCAACTCTCATCTTCCAGAGTAGCCTACAACCTCAATGTCCTTCAACTCTCATCTTCCAGAGTAGCCTACAACCTCAATGTCTACTCCCAGGTTGTGTTCTAACAGTATGCTATCGGAGGAGATGGGCAATGCCAACATGCTGTGACTCACCTTTTCACTTTAAAATGGATGCCAAGTAAAAACTATTGATTGCAAAGTTTAACAAACCATGCCCATATATACAGAATTCTACTTTTAACAATGGTCACTGAACATTTGACTAAAACACATGTATTCAAGGAACAGTGCAGATGCCAAGTCTGGGAACAGAGTGACAGTAAGATCTCCCTCAGATTATGTGATCACGGGTTCCAAAAACGATTTGAAATATCGGTTCTGAATTCAAATTCAAAGATGTCTGCACAAAGAATGGGACACCTTGAGTTTGAAAAAAAAATATTTTGGTTATTGAACTACTGTAATGGAAGTGGATCAACACTTGTTAACAGAATGACATCATGGGTCCTAATTATGAAGAATGTCACACTCTTCATAGTGATGTATCCTGAATAGGTACACAACATTAGAACATTTTAATATCCTCCTTTGCACGTTTGGGTATTATTTTACACACTGGCTATTACTGTAATGAGTTCTGCTCCCAAAGAAGACCAAATTTGGTTGTTCCAGACCGGACCAAATGTGTACCTATTTTTCACCGGTTTGAACAGCACAGTAGAGTACAGCACAGTATGGCAGAGTAGCGTGCAGTACAGTAAAGGAAATTGGAGGAGAGTGTAGTTCACTAGAGTACAATAAAGTAGAGCACCAGTAGAGTATAGTATATTACATTATACTGTACTCTACTCATGTGTGTGCTCTACTGTACCAAACTATTTTACTCTATTTTTCTTTACCATACTGTATACTGCTGTGCTCTACTGTACACTACTGTGCTCTACTGTACACTACTGTGCGCACGACTGTACACTACTGTGCACAACTGTACACTACTGTGCTCTACTGTGCACGACTGTGCTCTACTGTACACTACTGTGCTCTCTGCAACTGTGGTTGTGACTACTATGATTTCCCATTGTGGCCAATTCAATTGAAGTCATCCTGTTATATTTTTTGGGGTCACTCTGTTACCGATTTGGTAACAGAGTGACATGTTTTAATTACTTAATAATTCATGAACAAAAATGTTTTGCAAAAAACCCCACAAATGAATTGGTATATCTACTTTTACTTGTTACTTTTGTAAACTTTCATTTTCCTCCCTCATGAGGGAGAGAAATTAGAGAATATCTAAAAGATATGGGCTTTTTGGTATCAGAATGACAAGACACTAGGCAGTATTTCTTAAACTTACATATGGCTAATCATTTCTGCAAAACGAAATATAAATACTTTAACATTGTTGCGTTTCTAATACCTTTTAAGACTTTTTCTAATCAATGTTTTTTAAGACCCCTTTTCCATCTGTGTGAACAGATATCAAAGCCTTTACTTTTTCCTCATTTTTAAGATTGAAAATGGTTGAAAAACGTATCTATGCCTTCATTTCCCCAAAAATATACTCTTCGCTTTCATTTGACACCAAATATGATATGCTCCTATAAACAAATATGTTGATGCTCATGGGTCTTTTTACATGGAAATGACAAGATGCACTTTACATTGATGATTTCAATGTATTCTGAAGCTCAAGTGTTCTTTCTGAGGATGACAGGGATGTACTGTATCTTATGTTCTTTCTGAGGATGACAGGGATGTACTGTATCTTATGTTCTTTCTGAGGATGACAGGGATGTACTGTATCTTATGTTCTTTCTGAGGATGACAGGGATGTACTGTATCTTATGTTCTTTCTGAGGATGACAGGGATGTACTGTATCTTATGTTCTTTCTGAGGATGACAGGGATGTACTGTATCTTATGTTCTTTCTGAGGATGACAGGGATGTGAAAGAAATAGTGTAAAATGTGTTCACTGTCCTGCTCTCATGCTGGTATACGTTTTTCAAAATACTAATTTGCAGAGGAGTCCGTTGAATTTAATTTTGATGATGTGGTTGTGATGCTGCTCTCTAACAGGGTTGGGTTCACTTCCTTTTCAATTCAATCAATTCAGGAAGTAAACTGAGATTCCAATTTCAATATAACCCTGCTCTCCAACATCTGCCAGGTCTCTGATCGTAGGACTGAGGACCATAGAGGACCATACTGTGTGTTACCTCCTACCTGTGTGTGTCCATTTTCCAGCTCTTCATGGTCTTGTTGTTCTAGATTGTTCATATAGTCTCTGGGCATCAGGGCCTGTATTGGGTTGCTGTTTGTTATATGTGATAGGGAGAAACATAGGCCTTTGGAGGTATGTGAAGAGAAAGCATAACAGTTTAAAGATATTTCATATTTATGCATCTATCAAGACACAGTCAGTCTGTGCTCTGAAATGTGTATTCCAACCGTCCGTGTGTCCCAGACCCTGGTCGACACGTATCCTGTGCATTACAAACCTTTTTAACATTTAGCTCTATTTTGTTCCTTTTTTGACCGTCTGAATATTTGCTTTGTGGCCGGTGGACCCCCAATGCTGACAGAGCTTGGCTGAGTGCCTGGACCTAGAACAATATCAGCCAAGGGGGGTTGGTGAGAGTGAGGAGCCTGGCCAGACACAAACTCACACACAGAAACGTCTGGCCTCTAAGCCGTCAGCACTGCGCCCTGCCTTACATAATGACAGAGTGTGGAGGCATTAAGGCAATTTGTTTGATTTAAGTTGTCAAGGCAGGCTGGACCCTGTCCCTTTCAGCTGGCTTTGATACCCAGGCTCATGTGTATGTTTTCATTCTGCATACCTCCTCTGTGAAATAAAAACCAGCGGAAAGGACAGGCTCACACAGAGTGGGATCTCATCTCGGCTAGGGAGGTAACAGACCGTACGTTCTGTGAGAGGCCAGAGAGAAGGGGGATGGGGAGTCACAGAGGCTAGGGCTACACAGAGAAGGGTGGGAGGGCGAGGAGGAAGTGTAGGAGGAAGAATGAGGAGTGTAGGAGGCAGAGATCAGAGGGGTGTGAGTAGGAATGAGAATATGAAGGAAGATGAGAGGGTGGAAAGGAGGGAGAGGAAAAGCATAACAGAAAGCAGTAAAGAAGGGTATAATGAGGAAGGGAAGTGGGTGTCTCTGTGAGAGCGGGGATTACTGTGGGTGGGGGTGGGCGTTAGCTGCCTAGATAGTGGCCTTACACTCTCACACCCATGGTTCCGTTTAACGCTTCATTTAGAGAAAGAGAAACAGCTCCTTTTCCCCCCTCCGTCCTCTGCTCGGTTCTGCTTGGTCTAACTCTTGTTTCACACACCAGCTGTAGACAACACAGTGGGAGAAAGCACGTATGACTTGGCCGGGTGTGTAGATGAATACACATATTGCTAGTCGTTGGTGTGCGTGCATGCAAGCTTGTGGGCAGTGTGTGGAACGTTATTGAAAACGTCTAAAAGTGTGAATGGTGCGTCAGGGTTAGTTAGACTGAGCTTTGGGGAACAGAGGAGTTGAATAGAAAGTGATCAAAACCAATGTGTGTGTTCACTAGTTCAGCTCTTCATCCCAGAGCTCTGCAGCAGCAGTTAGGAAGCAGTAAACTGTTGATCCATTTCAGCTGTGCAGAACGTGTGTTCACAGTAAACTGTTGATCCGTTTCCGCTGGGCAGAACGTGTGTTTACAGTAAACTGTTGATCCGTTTCCGCTGGGCAGAACGTGTGTTTACAGTAAACTGTTGATCCGTTTCCGCTGGGCAGAACGTGTGTTTACAGTAAACTGTTGATCCATTTCAGCTGTGCAGAACGTGTGTTTACAGTAAACTGTTGATCCGTTTCCGCTGGGCAGAACGTGTGTTTACAGTAAACTGTTGATCCATTTCAGCTGTGCAGAACGTGTGTTTACAGTAAACTGTTGATCCGTTTCCGCTGGGCAGAACGTGTGTTTACAGTAAACTGTTGATCCGTTTCCGCTGGGCAGAACGTGTGTTTACAGTAAACTGTTGATCCGTTTCCGCTGGGCAGAACGTGTGTTTACAGTAAACTGTTGATCCGTTTCCGCTGGGCAGAACGTGTGTTTACAGTAAACTGTTGATCCGTTTCCGCTGGGCAGAACGTGTGTTTACAGTAAACTGTTGATCCGTTTCCGCTGGGCAGAACGTGTGTTTACAGTAAACTGTTGATCCGTTTCCGCTGGGCAGAACGTGTGTTTACAGTAAACTGTTGATCCGTTTCCGCTGGGCAGAACGTGTGTTTACAGTAAACTGTTGATCCGTTTCCGCTGGGCAGAACGTGTGTTTACAGTAAACTGTTGATCCGTTTCCGCTGGGCAGAACGTGTGTTTACAGTAAACTGTTGATCCGTTTCCGCTGGGCAGAACGTGTGTTTACAGTAAACTGTTGATCCGTTTCCGCTGGGCAGAACGTGTGTTCACAGTAAACCGCTGATCCGTCTCAGCTGTGCAGAACTTGTGTTCACAGTAAACCGCTGATGCGTTTCCGCTGTGCAGACAGTGGTCCAATCGCATGGTGGTCCAGGTGTGTCAACCATGACCAGCTTGGCTTCACACGGTTAAATGTGATCTGGTCCTCAAATGGTCTTGTCAGACACTCTCCAGACTACCCCCAAACGTTTTCAACTTCTTGGTCCGTTGAGCTGGAGCAGAACAATTGTTGCTAACTAAGGGGTTTCTTTAACAGTAGTATGACTTCCATCTGTATTGATGTGAATATTTTCTCCTACTCAGATCTCCTTTGAGCTGGCTGAGTACACAGCTAATGTGGACGGTGTTGGTACCCTGCGTCTGCTGGACGCTATAAAGACGTGTGGTCTGACCAACAGTGTCAAGTTCTACCAGGCCTCTACTAGTGAACTCTATGGGAAGGTACAGGAGATCCCTCAGAAGGAGACCACGCCGTTCTACCCCCGCTCACCTTACGGTAAAAACACACTCACACATACTCACACACACACACACACACACACGTCTCTACTTGGAGTACATTTAGACTTATTTCATATGAACGCCCTTTGAAGGTTGTATGCCCTGGCACTGCTCTTCAAAAGGTGTGTGTGTGTACAGAGAGGGCTTCAGAGTTGGCGCTCCCTACACACCCCCCCAGGCTAAACGTCTGAAGACTGAGTGGGTCTCACTTTAACAAAGACACCTTTATGCCCAGCGCATACACACACACACACACACGTGTCTTGTGTGTCAGTGTGATATCAGGTTTCATGTTCTGTGTTGTCTAAATGTTCTCCTCCCTGACACATTCCCTGCCTGCCTGTCTGGCAACACCTGATCTGACTGTATGGGAGTGATGGGAGGCAGCATACCATAATAACCAGGACTGGGAGGGGGC
This sequence comes from Oncorhynchus tshawytscha, assembly GCF_018296145.1. NCBI lineage: Eukaryota > Metazoa > Chordata > Actinopteri > Salmoniformes > Salmonidae > Oncorhynchus > Oncorhynchus tshawytscha. The sequence goes on from NC_056433.1 coordinate 71,310,235, forward strand.
ATGGCGTAACCATAGTGACCTCCCTTCTCCTCCTGTCCATGTTAGTGTACTGACCCTGTGACTTAATCAACCAGCAGGGCTCCTCCTTATTTCCCTTCCTCCCTGAGTCTGTGGCATTTCTCTCTCTCCTCTCTCCTTCCTCCCCTCCCTCCCTGAGTCTGTGGCATCTCTCTCTCTCTGTTCTCTCTCCTTCCTCCCCCCCCTCCCTGAGTCTGTGGCATCTCTCTCTTCTCTCCCCTCCCTCCCTCCCCGAGTCTGTGGCATCGCTCTCATCAGTGGAGGAGAGAGTGAGAGTGCAAGGTTGGAGAGGAAGGTAGGAAGGAGATGAAAAGAGTGAGGAGAGCAAGGAAAGAAGGATGAAAACTGAGGTTATTATTCTTGTGCCTGCTTCTACTCATCATTAGAAAGCAGAAACTATCTGTGGTACAGCACCACTGTACTCTGCTCTCAAATATTATGACTCAACTCTCTCTCTCTCTCCCTCACTCTTTCCCTTTCTCGCTCTCTTTCCCTTTCTCGCTCTCTTTCCCTTTCTCGCTCTCTCTCCCTTTCTCGCTCTCTCTCCCTTTCTCGCTCTCTCTCCCTTTCTCGCTCTCTCTCCCTTTCTCGCTCTCTCTCCCTTTCTCGCTCTCTCTCCCTTTCTCGCTCTCTCTCCCTTTCTCGCTCTCTCTCCTTTCTCGCTCTCTCCCTTTCTCGCTCTCTCTCCCTTTCTCGCTCTCTCTCCCTTTCTCGCTCTCTCTCCTTTTCGCTCTCTCTCCCTTTCTCGCTCTCTCTCCCTTTCTCGCTCTCTCTCCCGTGCTCTCTTTCTCGTGCTCTCTCTCCCGTGCTCTCTCTCCCGTGCTCTCTCTCCCGTGCTCTCTCTCCCGTGCTCTCTTTCTCGTGCTCTCTTTCTCGTGCTCTCTTTCACTCTTTCTCTCGCTCTCTCTTTCGCTCTTTCGCGCGCTCTCTTTCTCGCGCTCTTTCGCTCTCTTTTTCTCACTCTCTTTCGCTCTCTTTTTCTCACTCTCTCACTCTCTTTCTCTCACTCTCTTTCTCTTGCTCTCTTTCTCTTGCTCTCTTTCTCTCTCTCTTTTTCGTGCTCTTTCGCTCTCTCGCTCTCTCTCGCTCTCTCTCTTTCTCTCGCTCTCTCTCTTTCGCTCTCTCTTTCGCTCTCTCTTTCTCTTTTTCTCGCTCTCTCTTTCGCTCTCTCACTCTCTTTCTCGTGCTCTCTTTCTCGCGCTCTCTTTCTCGCGCTCTTTCGCTCTCTCTTTTTCTCTCTCTTTCTCTCTCTCTTTCTCTCGCTCTTTCGCTCTCTCTCCCTCTCTCTTTCTCTCGCTCTCCCTCTTTCTCTCGCTCTCTCTCTTTCGCTCTCTCTTTCTCTCTCTCGCTCTCTCTCTTTCTCTCTCTCTCCCTCTTTCTCTCGCTCTCTCTCTTTCTCTCTCTCTCCCTCTTTCTCTCGCTCTCTCTCTTTCTCTCTCTCTCTCTTTCTCTCTCTCTCCCTCTTTCTCTCGCTCTCTCGCTCTCTCGCTCTCTTTCTTTCGCTCGCCCTCTCTCACTCTCTCTTTCTCTCACTCTCTCTTTCTCTCACTCTCTCTTTCTCTCTCTCTTTCTCTCTCTCTCTCTCTCCATCAGGTGCTGCTAAGTTGTATGCTTATTGGATTGTGGTGAACTTCAGGGAGGCCTATAACCTGTTTGCTGTCAACGGGATCCTCTTCAACCACGAGAGCCCAAGAAGAGGTGAGCACTGTAGCACACCTCTATAATGTGCTAACTGCTGCAGTCATGTCTGCTAAGGGTGAAGCTCATTCCTACTTTTTTTTCAGACTCTCAAAAAATGTAATAATATGCATTGAGGTCTGAGAGGTCCTGAATGCTGGTTTAACCTGATTTACACACCAGTGTGACCTGAAATCAATACCACATGACTGAACACACACACACACTCTGCTGTGCCCAGGTCGTCTATTCAGGTGTTTATGATTTATCCCTAATGAAGTCCCCAGCCACGACCCTAGACAAAGGTCAGAGGTCAGCCAGTAAATCCTAATGTTTTAGAAGAGAGATGGTAGAAATGGGAGGCTGCGGGAATGGGTATATAAGCTAGATTTCAGGGACTGGGTAAGAGACTCGTATGGCTGAATGGAGTGACCGACGAGACAGACAGAGAGAAGTTTAGGAAGGGAAATGGATTGAGCGAGACGGATATGAAATCCACCAACACACAACCTACCTATATCTAGACAAGAACCACACTGTCCCTTACCCCATCATCACCTACCCATATCTAGACAAGAACCACACTGTCCCTTACCCCATCACCCCTACCCATATCTAGACAAGAACCACACTGTCCCTTACCCCATCACCCCTACCCATATCTAGACAAGAACCACACTGTCCCTTACCCCATCACCACCTACCCATATCTAGACAAGAACCACACTGTCCCTTACCCCATCACCCAACCCATATTTAGACAACAACCACACTGTCTCTTACCCCATCACCCTACCCATATTTAGACAACAACCACACTGTCCCTTACCCCATCATCCTACCCATATTTAGACAACAACCACACTGTCTCTTACCCCATCACCCCTACCCATATCTAGACAAGAACCACACTGTCCCTTACCCCATCACCACCCTACCCATATCTAGACAAGAACCACACTGTCCCTTACCCCATCACCACCTACCCATATCTAGACAAGAACCACACTGTCCCTTACCCCATCACCCCTACCCATATCTAGACAAGAACCACACTGTCCCTTACCCCATCACCACCTACCCATATCTAGATAACAACCACACTGTCCCATATTTAGACAACCCCATCACCCCATCACCCCTACCCATATTAGACAACAACCACACTGTCCCTTACCCCATCACCCCTACCCATATTTAGACAACAACCACACTGTCCCTTACCCCATCACCACCTACCCATATTTAGACAACAACCACACTGTCCTTACCCCATCATCCTACCCATATTTAGACAACAACCACACTGTCCCTTACCCCATCACCCTACCCATATTTAGACAACAACCACACTGTCCCTTACCCCATCAGCCTACCCATATTTAGACAACAACCACACTGTCTCTTACCCCATCACCCTACCCATATTTAGACAACAACCACACTGTCTCTTACCCCATCACCCTACCCATATTTAGACAACAACCACACTGTCTCTTACCCCATCACCACCTACCCATATCTAGACAACAACCACACTGTCCCTTACCCCATCACCACCTACCCATATCTAGACAACAACCACACTGTCCCTTACCCCATCACCACCTACCTATATCTAAACAACAACCACACTGTCCCTTACCCCATCACTACCTACCCATATCTAGACAACAACCACACTGTCCCTTACCCCATCACCACCTACCTATATCTAGACAACAACTACACTGTCCCTTACCCCATCACTACCTACCCATATCTAGACAACAAACACACTGTCCCTTACCCCATCACCACCTACACATATCTAGACAACAACCACACTGTCCCTTACCCCATCACCACCTACCCATATCTAGACAACAACCGCACTGTCCCTTACCCCATCACCCTACCCATATTTAGACAACAACCACACTGTCCCTTACCCCATCACCCTACCCATATTTAGACAACAACCACACTGTCCCTTACCCCATCACCACCTACCCATATCTAGACAACAACCACACTGTCCATTACCCCATCACCACCTACCTATATCTAGACAACAACCACACTGTCCCTGGACACTACCTACCCATATCTAGACAACAACCACACTGTCCCTACCCCATCACCACCTACCTATATCTAGACAACAACTACACTGTCCCTTACCCCATCACTACCTACCCATATCTAGACAACAACCACACTGTCCCTTACCCCATCACCACCTACCCATATCTAGACAACAACCACACTGTCCCTTACCCCATCACCACCTACACATATCTAGACAACAACCACACTGTCCCTTACCCCATCACCACCTACCCATATCTAGACAACAACCGCACTGTCCCTTACCCCATCACCACCTACCCATATCTAGACAACAACTGCACTGTCTCTTACCCCATCATCATACCCATATCTAGACAACAACCGCACTGTCCCTTACCCCATCACCCCTACCCATATCTAGACAACAACCACACTGTCTCTTACCCCATCACCGTACCCATATTTAGACAACAACCACACTGTCCCTTACCCCATCAACCCCTACCCATATTTAGACAACAACCACACTGTCTCTTACCCCAATCACCCTACCCATATCTAGACAACAACCGCACTGTCCCTTACCCCATCACCACCTACACATATCTAGACAACAACCACACTGTCCCTTACCCCATCACCACCTACACATATCTAGACAACAACCACACTGTCTCTTACCCCATCACCGTACCCATATTTAGACAACAACCACACTGTCCCTTACCCCATCAACCCCTACCCATATTTAGACAACAACCACACTGTCTCTTACCCCATCACCCTACCCATATCTAGACAATAACCACACTGTCCCTTACCCCATCACCACCTACACATATCTAGACAACAACCACACTGTCCCTTACCCCATCACCACCTACCCATATCTAGACAACAACCGCACTGTCCCTTACCCCATCACCACCTACCCATATCTAGACAACAACCGCACTGTCTCTTACCCCATCACCCTACCCATATCTAGACAACAACCGCACTGTCCCTTACCCCATCACCCCTACCCATATCTAGACAACAACCACACTGTCCCTTACCCCATCACCCCTACCCATATTTAGACAACAACCACACTGTCCCTTAACCCATCACCGTACCCATATATAGACAACAACCACACTGTCCCTTACCCCATCACCCTATCCATATTTAGACAACAACCACACTGTCTCTTACCCCATCACCGTACCCATATTTAGACAACAACCACACTGTCCCTTACCCCATCAACCCCTACCCATATTTAGACTACAACCACACTGTCTCTTACCCCATCACCCTACCCATATTTAGACAACAACCACACTGTCCCTTACCCCATCACCCTACCCATATTTAGACAACAACCACACTGTCTCTTACCCCATCATCCTACCCATATTTAGACAACAACCACACTGTCTCTTACCCCATCACCACCTACCCATATTTAGACAACAACCACACTGTCTCTTACCCCATCAACCTACCCATATTTAGACAACAACCACACTGTCTCTTACCCCATCACCACCTACCCATATTTAGACAACAACCACACTGTCCCTTACCCCATCCTCCTACCCATATTTAGACAACAACCACACTGTCTCTTACCCCATCACCACCTACCCATATTTAGACAATAACCACACTGTCTCTTAACCCCATCATCCTACCCATATCTAGACAATAACCACACTGTCCCTTACCCCATCACCACCTACACATATCTAGACAACAACCACACTGTCCCTTACCCCATCACCACCTACACATATCTAGACAACAACCGCACTGTCCCTTACCCCATCACCACCTACCCATATCTAGACAACAACCGCACTGTCTCTTACCCCATCACCACCTACCCATATCTAGACAACAACCGCACTGTCCCTTACCCCATCACCCCTACCCATATCTAGACAACAACCACACTGTCCCTTACCCCATCACCCCTACCCATATTTAGACAACAACCACACTGTCCCTTACCCCATCACCGTACCCATATTATAGACAACAACCACACTGTCCCTTACCCCATCACCGTACCCATATTTAGACAACAACCACACTGTCCCTTACCCCATCACCCTACCCATATTTAGACAACAACCACACTGTCTCTTACCCCATCACCTGCCTACCCATATTTAGACAACAACCACACTGTCCCTTACCCCATCACCCCTACCCATATTTAGACAACAACCACACTGTCTCTTACCCCATCACCTACCCATATTTAGACAACAACCACACTGTCCTTACCCCATCACCACCTACCCATATCTAGACAACAACCACACTGTCCATTACCCCATCACCACCTCCCCATATTTAGACAACAACCACGCTGTCCCTTACCCCATCACCACCTACACATATCTAGACAACAACCACACTGTCCCTTACCCCATCATCACCTACCCATATTTAGACAACAACCACACTGTCTCTTACCCCGTCACCACCTACCCATATTTAGACAACAACCACACTGTCTCTTACCCCATCACCACCTACCCATATTTAGACAACAACCACACTGTCTCTTACCCCATCACCCTACCCATATTTAGACAACAACCACACTGTCTCTTACCCCATCACCACCTACCCATATTTAGACAACAACCACACTGTCTCTTACCCCATCACCCGTACCCATATTTAGACAACAACCACACTGTCTTACCCCATCACCACCTACCCATATCTAGACAACAACCACACTGTCCCTTACCCCATCACCACCTACCCATATCTAGACAACAACCACACTGTCCCTTACCCCATCACCACCTACCTATATCTAAACAACAACCACACTGTCCCTTACCCCATCACTACCTACCCATATTTAGACAACAACCACACTGTCCCTTACCCCCCATCACCACCTACCCATATCTAGACAACAACTACACTGTCCTTACCCCATCACTACCTACCCATATCTAGACAACAACCACACTGTCCTTACCCCATCACCACCTACCCATATTTAGACAACAACCACACTGTCCCTTACCCCATCACCACCTACCCATATCTAGACAACAACCACACTGTCCCTTACCCCATCACCACCTACCCATATTTAGACAACAACCACACTGTCCCTTACCCCATCACTACCTACCCATATCTAGACAACAACCACACTGTCCCTTACCCCATCACCACCTACCCATATCTAGACAACAACCACACTGTCCCTTACCCCATCACCACCTACCCATATCTAGACAACAACCACACTGTCCCTTACCCCATCACCACCTACCCATATCTAGACAACAACCACACTGTCCCTTACCCCATCACCACCTACCCATATCTAGACAACAACCACACTGTCCCTTACCCCATCACCACCTACCCATATCTAGACAACAACCACACTGTCCCTTACCCCATCACCCTACCCATATCTAGACAACAACCACACTGTCCCTTACCCCATCACCACCTACCCATATCTAGACAACAACCGCACTGTCCCTTACCCCATCACCCTACCCATATTTAGACAACAACCACACTGTCCCTTACCCCATCACCCTACCCATATTTAGACAACAACCACACTGTCCCTTACCCCATCACCGTACCCATATTTAGACAACAACCACACTGTCTCTTACCCCATCACCCTACCCATATTTAGACAACAACCACACTGTCTCTTACCCCATTACCCTACCCATATCTAGACAACAACCACATTGTCCCTTATCCCATCACCACCTACCCATATCTAGACAACAACCACACTGTCCCTTACCCCATCACCACCTACCTATATCTAGACAACAACCACACTGTCCCTTACCCCATCACCACCTACACATATCTAGACAACAACCACACTGTCCCTTACCCCATCACCACCTACCCATATCTAGACAACAACCACACTGTCCCTTACCCCATCACCACCTACCCATATCTAGACAACAACCACACTGTCCCTTACCCCATCACCACCTACCCATATTAGACAACAACCACACTGTCCTTACCCCATCACCACCTACCCATATTTAGACAACAACCACACTGTCCTTACCCCATCACCACCTACCCATATTTAGACAACAACCACACTGTCCCTTACCCCATCACCACCTACCCATATTTAGACAACAACCACACTGTCCCTTACCCCATCACCACCTACCCATATTTAGACAACAACCACACTGTCTCTTACCCCGTCACCACCTACCCATATTTAGACCACAACCACACTGTCCATTACCCCGTCACCACCTCCCCATATTTAGACAACAACCACACTGTCCCTTACCCCATCACCACCTACACATATTTAGACAACAACCACACTGTCCCTTACCCCATCACCACCTACCCATATCTAGACAACAACCACACTGTCCCTTACCCCATCACCACCTACCCATATCTAGACAACAACCACACTGTCCCTTACCCCATCACCCCTACCCATATTTAGACAACAACCACACTGTCCCTTACCCCATCAGCCTACCCATATTTAGACAACAACCACACTGTCCCTTACCCTATCAGCCTACCCATATTTAGACAACAACCACACTGTCTCTTACCCCATCACCAACCAACCCATATTTAGACAACAACCACACTGTCCCTTACCCCATCATCCTACCCATATTTAGACAACAACCACACTGTCTCTTACCCCATCACCACCTACCCATATTTAGACAACAACCACACTGTCTCTTACCCCATCCCCCTACCCATATTTAGACAACAACCACACTGTCTCTTACCCCATCACCCTACCCATATTTAGACAACAACCACACTGTCCCTTACCCCATCATCCTACCCATATTTAGACAACAACCACACTGTCTCTTACCCCATCACCACCTACCCATATTTAGACAACAACCACACTGTCTCTTACCCCATCACCCAACCCATATTTAGACAACAACCACACTGTCTCTTACCCCATCACCCTACCCATATTTAGACAACAACCACACTGTCCCTTACCCCATCATCCTACCCATATTTAGACAACAACCACACTGTCTCTTACCCCATCACCCCTACCCATATCTAGACAACAACCACACTGTCCCTTACCCCATCACCCCTACCCATATTTAGACAACAACCACACTGTCCCTTACCCCATCACCCTACCCATATTTAGACAACAACCACACTGTCCCTTACCCCATCACCCTACCCATATTTAGACAACAACCACACTGTCTCTTACCCCATCACCCTACCCATATTTAGACAACAACCACACTGTCTCTTACCCCATCACCCTACCCATATTTAGACAACAACCACACTGTCTCTTACCCCATCACCACCTACCCATATTTAGACAACAACCACACGGTCTCTTACCCCATCACCCAACCCATATTTAGACAACAACCACACTGTCTCTTACCCCATCACCCTACCCATATTTAGACAACAACCACACTGTCCCTTACCCCATCACCACCTACCCATATCTAGACAACAACCACACTGTCCATTACCCCGTCACCACCTCCCCATATTTAGACAACAACCACACTGTCCCTTACCCCATCACCCTACCCATATCTAGACAACAACCACACTGTCCCTTACCCCATTACCCCCTACCCATATCTAGACAACAACCACACTGTCCCTTACCCCATCACCCCTACCCATATTTAGACAACAACCACACTGTCCCTTACCCCATCATCCTACCCATATTTAGACAACAACCACACTGTCTCTTACCCCATCACCACCTACCCATATTTAGACAACAACCACACTGTCCCTTACCCCATCAACCCTACCCATATTTAGACAACAACCACACTGTCCCTTACCCCATCACCCTACCCATATTTAGACAACAACCACACTGTCTCTTACCCCATCACCACCTACCCATATTTAGACAACAACCACACTGTCTCTTACCCCATCTTCCTACCCATATTTAGACAACAACCACACTGTCTCTTACCCCATCACCCTACCCATATTTAGACAACAACCACACTGTCCCTTACCCCATCATCCTACCCATATTTAGACAACAACCACACTGTCTCTTACCCCATCACCACCTACCCATATTTAGACAATAACCACACTGTTTCTTACATCATCACCCTACCCATATTTAGACAACAACCACACTGTCTCTTACCCCATCACCCCTACCCATATTTAGACAACAACCACACTGTCCCTACCCCATCACCATCCTACCCATATTTAGACAACAACCACACTGTCTCTTACCCCATCACCACCTACCCATATCTAGACAACAACCACACTGTCTCTTACCCCATCACCCAACCCATATTTAGACAACAACCACACTGCCCCTTACCCCATCACCCTACCCATATTTAGACAACAACCACACTGTCCCTTACCCCATCACCCTACCCATATTTAGACAACAACCACACTGTCTCTTACCCCATCACCCTACCCATATTTAGACAACAACCACACTGTCCCTTACCCCATCAACCCTACCCATATTTAGACAACAACCACACTGTCTCTTACCCCATCACCCTACCCATATTTAGACAACAACCACACTGTCCCTACCCCATCACCACCTACCCATATCTAGACAACAACCACACTGTCCATTACCCCATCACCTACCCATATTTAGACAACAACCACACTGTCCATTACCCCATCACCACCTCCCCATATTTAGACAACAACCACACTGTCCCTTACCCCATCACCACCTACACATATCTAGACAACAACCACACTGTCTCTTACCCCGTCACCACCTACCCATATTTAGACAACAACCACACTGTCCTTACCCCATCACCACCTACCCATATTTAGACAACAACCACACTGTCTCTTACCCCATCACCCTACCCATATTTAGACAACAACCACACTGTCTCTTACCCCATCACCCCTACCCATATTTAGACAACAACCACACTGTCTCTTACCCCATCACCCTACCCATATTTAGACAACAACCACACTGTCTCTTACCCCATCCCCCTACCCATATTTAGACAACAACCACACTGTCCCTTACCCCATCATCCTACCCATATTTAGACAACAACCACACTGTCTCTTACCCCATCACCCTACCCATATTTAGACAACAACCACACTGTCTCTTACCCCATCACCCTACCCATATTTAGACAACAACCACACTGTCCCTTACCCCATCACCACCTACCCATATCTAGACAACAACCACACTGTCCATTACCCCATCACCCTACCCATATTTAGACAACAACCACACTGTCTCTTACCCCATCACCCCCTACCCATATTTAGACAACAACCACACTGTCTCTTACCCCATCACCCTACCCATATTTAGACAACAACCACACTGTCCCTTACCCCATCACCACCTACCCATATCTAGACAACAACCACACTGTCCATTACCCCGTCACCACCTCCCCATATTTAGACAACAACCACACTGTCCCTTACCCCATCACCACCTACACATATCTAGACAACAACCACACTGTCCCTTACCCCATCACCACCTACCCATATTTAGACAACAACCACACTGTCTCTTACCCCATCACCACCTACCCATATTTAGACAACAACCACACTGTCCCTTACCCCATCACCACCTACCCATATTTAGACAACAACCACACTGTCTCTTACCCCATCACCCCTACCCATATTTAGACAACAACCACACTGTCTCTTACCCCATCACCCTACCCATATTTAGACAACAACCACACTGTCTCTTACCCCATCACCACCTACCCATATTTAGACAACAACCACACTGTCTCCTACCCCATCACCCCTACCCATATTTAGACAACAACCACACTGTCCCTTACCCCATCATCCTACCCATATTTAGACAACAACCACACTGTCTCTTACCCCATCACCACCTACCCATATTTAGACAACAACCACACTGTCTCTAACCCCATCACCACCTACCCATATCTAGACAACAACCACACTGTCCCTTACCCCATCACCACCTACCTATATCTAGACAACAACCACACTGTCCCTTACCCCATCATCACCTACCCATATTTAGACAACAACCACACTGTCTCTTACCCCGTCACCACCTACCATATCTAGACAACAACCACACTGTCCCTTACCCCATCACTACCTACCCATATCTAGACAACAACCACACTGTCCCTACCCCATCACCACCTACACATATCTAGACAACAACCACACTGTCCCTTACCCCATCACCACCTACACATATCTAGACAACAACCACACTGTCCCTTACCCCATCACCACCTACCCATATCTAGACAACAACCACACTGTCCCTTACCCCATCACCACCTACCCATATCTAGACAACAACCACACTGTCTCTTACCCCATCATCCTACCCATATCTAGACAACAACCGCACTGTCCCTTACCCCATCACCCCTACCCATATTTAGACAACAACCACACTGTCCCTTACCCCATCACCACCTACCCATATTTAGACAACAACCACACTGTCCCTACCCCATCACCCTACCCATATTTAGACAACAACCACACTGTCTCTTACCCCATCACCACCTACCCATATTTAGACAACAACCACACTGTCTTACCCCATCAACCCCTACCCATATTTGGACAACAACCACACTGTCCCTTACCCCATCACCCAACCCATATTTAGACAACAACCACACTGTCTCTTGCCCCATCACCCTACCCATATCTAGACAACAACCACACTGTCCCTACCCCATCACCCCTACCCATATCTAGACAACAACCACACTGTCCCTTACCCCATCACCCCTACCCATATTTAGACAACAACCACACTGTCCCTTACCCCATCATCCTACCCATATTTAGACAACAACCACACTGTCTCTTACCCCATCACCACCTACCCATATTTAGACAACAACCACACTGTCCCTTACCCCATCACCCTACCCATATTTAGACAACAACCACACTGTCTCTTACCCCATCACCCCTACCCATATTTAGACAACAACCACACTGTCCCTTACCCCACCATCCTACCCATATTTAGACAACAACCACACTGTCTCTTACCCCATCACCACCTACCCATATCTAGACAACAACCGCACTGTCCCTTACCCCATCACCCCTACCCATATCTAGACAACAACCACACTGTCCCTTACCCCATCACCCCTACCCATATCTAGACAACAACCACACTGTCCCTTACCCCATCCCCACCTACCCATATCTAGACAACAACCACACTGTCCCTTACCCCATCAACCCTACCCATATTTAGACAACAACCACACTGTCCCTTACCCCATCACCCTACCCATATTTAGACAACAACCACACTGTCTCTTACCCCATCACCACCTACCCATATTTAGACAACAACCACACTGTCTCTTACCCCATCTTCCTACCCATATTTAGACAACAACCACACTGTCTCTTACCCCATCACCCTACCCATATTTAGACAACAACCACACTGTCCCTTACCCCATCATCCACCCATATTTAGACAACAACCACACTCTCTTACCCCATCACCACCTACCCATATTTAGACAATAACCACACTGTTTCTTACATCATCACCCTACCCATATTTAGACAACAACCACACTGTCTCTTACCCCATCACCCCTACCCATATTTAGACAACAACCACACTGTCCTTACCCCACCATCTTACCCATATTTAGACAACAACCACACTGTCTCTTACCCCATCACCACCTACCCATATCTAGACAACAACCACACTGTCTCTTACCCCATCACCCAACCCATATTTAGACAACAACCACACTGTCCCTTACCCCATCACCGTACCCATATTTAGACAACAACCACACTGTCCCTTACCCCATCACCCCTACCCATATTTAGACAACAACCACACTGTCTCTTACCCCATCATCCTACCCATATTTAGACAACAACCACACTGTCCCTTACCCCATCAAACCCTACCCATATTTAGACAACAACCACACTGTCTCTTACCCCATCACCCTACCCATATTTAGACAACAACCACACTGTCCCTTACCCCATCACCACCTACCCATATCTAGACAACAACCACACTGTCCATTACCCCATCACCGTACCCATATTTAGACAACAACCACACTGTCCATTACCCCGTCACCACCTCCCCATATTTAGACAACAACCACACTGTCCCTTACCCCATCACGACCTACACATATCTAGACAACAACCACACTGTCCCTTACCCCATCATCACCTACCCATATTTAGACAACAACCACACTGTCTCTTACCCCGTCACCACCTACCCATATTTAGACAACAACCACACTGTCTCTTACCCCATCACCACCTACCCATATTTAGACAATAACCACACTGTCTCTTACCCCATCACCCTACCCATATTTAGACAACAACCACACTGTCTCTTACCCCATCACCCTACCCATATTTAGACAACAACCACACTGTCTCTTACCCCATCACCCTACCCATATTTAGACAACAACCACACTGTCTCTTACCCCATCACCCCTACCCATATTTAGACAACAACCACACTGTCCCTTACCCCATCATCCTACCCATATTTAGACAACAACCACACTGTCTCTTACCCCATCAAACCCTACCCATATTTAGACAACAACCACACTGTCCATTACCCCGTCACCACCTACCCATATTTAGACAACAACCACACTGTCCCTTACCCCATCACCACCTACACATATCTAGACAACAACCACACTGTCCCTTACCCCATCACCACCTACCCATATCTAGACAACAACCGCACTGTCCCTTACCCCATCACCACCTACCCATATCTAGACAACAACCGCACTGTCTCTTACCCCATCATCCTACCCATATCTAGACAACAAACACACTGTCCCTTACCCCATCACCCCCTACCCATATCTAGACAACAACCACACTGTCCCTTACCCCATCACCCCTACCCATATTTAGACAACAACCACACTGTCCCTTACCCCATCACCTACCCATATATAGACAACAACCACACTGTCCCTTACCCCATCACCCTACCCATATTTAGACAACAACCACACTGTCTCTTACCCCATCACCGTACCCATATTTAGACAACAACCACACTGTCTTACCCCATCAACCCCTACCCATATTTAGACAACAACCACACTGTCTCTTACCCCATCATCACCTACCCATATTTAGACAACAACCACACTGTCCCTTACCCCATCACCCTACCCATATTTAGACAACAACCACACTGTCCCTTACCCCATCACCACCTACCCATATTTAGACAACAACCACACTGTCTCTTACCCCATCACCCTACCCATATTTAGACAACAACCACACTGTCCCTTACCCCATCATCCTACCCATATTTAGACAACAACCACACTGTCTCTTACCCCATCACCACCTACCCATATTTAGACAATAACCACACTGTTTCTTACCCATCATCACCCCTACCCATATTTAGACAACAACCACACTGTCTCTTACCCCATCACCCCTACCCATATTTAGACAACAACCACACTGTCCCTTACCCCCACCATCTTACCCATATTTAGACAACAACCACACTGTCTCTTACCCCATCACCACGTACCCATATCTAGACAACAACCACACTGTCCCTTACCCCATCACCACCTACACATATCTAGACAACAACCACACTGTCCCTTACCCCATCAGCCTACCCATATCTAGACAACAACCACACTGTCCCTTACCCCATCACCACCTACACATATCTAGACAACAACCACACTGTCCCTTGCCCCATCAGCCTACCCATATTTAGACAACAACCACACTGTCCCTTACCCCATCACCACCTACCCATATCTAGACAACAACCACACTGTCCCTTACCCCATCACCACCTACCTATATCTAGACAACAACCACACTGTCCCTTACCCCATCACCACCTACACATATCTAGACAACAACCACACTGTCCCTTACCCCATCACCACCTACCTATATCTAGACAACAACCACACTGTCCCTTACCCCATCACCACCTACACATATCTAGACAACAACCACACTGTCCCTTACCCCATCACCACCTACACATATCTAGACATCAACCACACTGTCCCTTACCCCATCACCACCTACACATATCTAGACAACAACCACACTGTCCCTGACCCCTTCTCCATCTTCTGGGCAGCTCTCGCATTATCTTTCCCCAGTTTCTCTTTCTCTTTTTCTCTCTCACCCTTCATCACTCTCTCTCTCTATCACAGCATTGTTACAGCAGTATGTTCTATCTTGCCCCCCCCCCACACGCACACACACACATACACTTTTACGTGGCGCTGCTGCGTTGCTTAACCCAGGGTGGCGTTTTGGTTGGCTGGCCCACTCTCTGTTTACCCAGAACCCCCGCCCGGTTCCTGTTACGACCCCATCCATCGCACTGTGCGGGTTTTGGACTCCCCCTCTTTCACTACTCAGGAGAGGTGTATATGTGTGTGTGTCTACGGGCAGGCGTGTGTGTGTGTGTGTCTACGGGCAGGCGGGGGGTTTGTGTGTGGCAGTAGTGGTCATGACTCCAATCCCTCACGGCACATTTCCTTTATAAACTCATAAATCCCAGGGAATTCAACAGGAAAGGGGGGAGTCTGATCTAAAGAAATGTGTGAAATAACAAAGTATATGAGAGAGAAGAAGAGAAGGCAGACAGAGGTCCGATAGTATTCTTAGTCGTTATAGACTTACAATGTCTATAATGAGCGGTGCAAAGCAGTGTTTCTGTATGTGTTTGTCCGTGTGTGGATGTGTTTGATATTAAAAGGCCATTCATTACCTGCCTGCTGCCCTCCCTCTCCCCTCCCACTGGGTCATTAGTCACTAATGGAGCTGGGAGCTGATGATGTCATACGATTCTGTAGAAATGACATCACCACCTCCTCCACCTCCACCCCCACATACAGGAAACACTTGTCCCAGCGTGCCACACGTGGCCTGGCGGAGGGTGTGTGTGCATTTGTGTGTGTCTATGAGTGTGAGTGTGAGGCTGGCTGGCCCTGTCTGAGGGAGTTTTCCGGAATGACCCGGAACATTGAGTCCCATTGCTCCTGGCCTTTATCTGTCTAACTGGGCACCAGTCACACCACTGTTCTGGTCTGGTGTGGTGGCTGCTGGGAAAGGGCTGGACTGAAAGGATGACCTGACCACACACTCTCTTTCTCACTGCTGTCTCCAAGGTTTCCTTCTATCCTTCTTTCTTTCCTGTCGTTCTGATGAGGTTGCCACAGTTAACAAATAGCATCTCTCTCTCACTCTCTCTCGCTCTCTCTCTCTCTCGCTCTCTCTCTCGCTCTCTCTATCGCTCTCGCTCTCTCTATCGCTCTCTTGCTCTCTCTCTCTCGCTCTCTATCGCTCTCTCTCTCTCGCTCTCTATCGCTCTCTCTCTCTCTCTTTCGCTCTCTCTATGGCTCTCTCGCTCGCTCGCTCTCTCGCTCGCTCTCTCCATCTGTTCCTCCTTCGTTCCTTTGTGTCGTTGTGGTGAACAAAAAGCGCTGTCTGTTCCCAGGTCAGCTCCTAGCTAGGATGATGAGTTAATCCCAGTTGGAATTTATCTTCAGGATTTTTTTACCTTGTCTCTTAAACACCCGTCTGTTCCACCAATAAACATAGGATTCTTATTTTTCTGTTGTAGAAAGGTTCTGGAATCAGAACTCAGGACAGTTGAGAAAGGAAAATAACCTTTGGGCTAATCCAGCATGAACCAAAGCAAACAATGTATCAGGCCGTATCTACCGGCCTGGACGGTTCACACTGCGGCTAGGTGGTTATAGCTCTAGAATGGTTAGCTTAGCCAGTTAGCCATAACAAACACAGACCCCCTGCTGATAAGGCGTGGGGATTAGCATGCCGCACACACAGTAAATGGACTCCATATTGGCCCTGTAATAAGATACACAGCAGCTTTACTGAGTAGCTCACACAGCGTAGATTAGGACCCTACAGGATCACTGACCAGAACTGAACTGCCTCATCTGTCAATAATCTCTCTGTAGGTCTCATTTGATGTCTGTCTGATGGGCTTTATACTAGTATAGGCTCTCAGGTATCAAGCCCTCGGCACACCTGCTGATTTAAATGTGCATGTCTGCAGGCTCAGGCTTGAGGTCTCTTCCCTCTGCTGTACTGTACTCTCGCTGTATGATAGTGGTGAGCGATTAGTGATATTCTAGGTCGTTTCGGTTCAATTATTTAAAAATAATCACGATTTCGGTTTCAACAATTTTATTTCAACATAAATTGCATTAACAATTAATGACATTTGCATGATTTTGGAGATTTTTTATGGAAATTTCAAAGCCCAACATTCAATTGAAAATATTCCATTGCCTCTGTCAGGTCCACGTTGGGTGGACATCAATAGAAGAACTATGAAAAGCAGTAGCAGCCAGCCGCACAACGTTCTCTCTGTGCTCTCAATACTGACCTGTCTTCAATCATCCTATTTAGCCAGGCTAGCCTGCCGAAGTATGCTGCAGAGCTCTCTGACAATCATTTACTAGTTCTTCAAAGTAGATAAGGCGTACTTTCACAAACGGTCTCTATGCCTCCATCAACATGGTGTTGTGTACATTCCTCTCATCCAGTCTACAGTATAGATTACAGAATAATATACTCCCATGTTTAGGGGGAAAATTCAATTTGGGAAGTCAATGGTGGTCCTACAACACATACATGCAGCCACTATTCCAATACACGCCCAGCCTGCTTCCCTTTCAGCTATCTGGTTTTAGTCAGTATTTCACGTAAGGATCATATTGTAGAGATGTAATGGGATATATTTGGTGGTATTAAAGATGTTATTTTGTAAAGGTTATCTTTTGGAGGTGTTCATTCAAGAGGTTTTGTTGAGTGTATTCTTCCGTCCTGCACCCTCACAGAGCGTAGCTTAGCCCTGCTCAGCGTGACTGAGCGGTTTCATTTTTCATTCTCTCGTTCCATCTTTTCTGTTGAGAGAGGGCTGATAGAAGGAAGCCTAAACATGAGGTGAACTGTGGCCAGGTGAAGAGAGACACCCCAGACGACAGGTGTTGAAAATAGAAAATACTCTCTCCTTCCTCTCCCTCTTCCCCCTCTCCCCGTCCACCCTCCCTTCTCACTTGACCCAATGACTTTATCTCTCATCCCACCTCGAAAGCGGGGCTGTGATGTCACTAGTCTCGCTCTCAGGTACATCTTCACTCATCACCACACCTGTGTTTATGTTGCCGGGCGGCTACGGTGACTAAGCATCTGGATGACTGAGGTGATGCTTTTAGCTGTACTAATGACACTCTGAGGTTACGAAACCTCTCACCCACCTTTCCCACCACCTCATCTTCGGGTTTTTTCTGTGTTGATTGGTGTTGGATAATAGTTGAGGTGTGATGGGGTGTTTGGCCAGAAAGAATCGGACGTGATTGGCCAGAAAGAATCAGACGTGATTGGCCAGAAAGAATCAGACGTTTTGAAGGGGAAAAACTCTCTTGTTTATGTTTTGTCTGTTGGTCAAACACATTGGTTAATCTCTCTGTTCTGTCAAGTGTGTTCTGTCATGCGAGAAACATGCCTCACTCACTCACTCACTCACCAAACCTCCACAAATCTGCTCTCTCACTCGATCTCATTGGATAGCAACTGAGAAGATTTAGGGAGTAGCTGACTCGCTCTCTTTCTCTCTCCGTCTCCAATATCCTTCATTGTTCACTCCCTTCCTTTCTTCCCATTGAGTTGATTCTCTCAGGTGTGAACAAACACTGCGTTGGTGGAGAGAAAGAGAGGTTGACTTATTTTGGATGAAATGCAACTATTTTCTCCATTTTATATGTGGATCCATCAGGACCTATGTTGTGCAACGATGGCAGATGACTGCTGACAGTTCATTGGCCCTGTGTGTGTGTTCATGCGTGCGTACTGTACGTGCATGCCTGATGACCATCCAAGCAAGCAATGTTTAAAACCCTCAGCCACACTGGGAAATTAGTCAGCTGCTCCAGTCATAATTCAGTATTGATAATGAGTGTTAGAGAGAGGTCACTGAAATCTCTCTGTAGAACACTTTACAGAAAATAAATATTGACCTAAAAATGTAGATCATTTATTCCCTGTTTTAGCTGTGTACGTAGTCGTACTGAGGTTAGTTAGGGGTAATAGAGGGTCGGCCCAAATCCCTACCTGTGCGGGGATGGGTGGGGGAATAGTAATGCTGGGGGGAGGGCTTTCACATGGAATCTTTCACTAAGCCACTCACCCACTGGGCCCTTGCTCCCTGACAGTAAAGGATTATGGGATTTGCAGTTCTGGAGGAATTCCAGAACAGGTGCGTTCTGGAACCCCTCTGTTAATGAAACTCAGACGTTTCCATGACAACTCAGCAGCATTCAATTGAAACTTGAAAGCAGTGGTTACTTTCAAATCTTTTTTTTTCGTCAGTATTAATGCCAGTATTAATACTATTATTAATAGTATTATTAATAATATTAAATAGTATTAAAATTACAGAAAAGGTTAGTTCAAACAGGGTTTTTAAAAAACTTTATTTTACCTTTATTTAACTAGGCATGTCCGTTAAGAACAAATTCTTATTTTCAATGACGGCCTAGGGACAGTGGGTTAACTGCCTTGTTCAGTGGCAGAACGACATTTTTTACCTTGTCAGCTTGGGGATTCCTTTCGGTTGCTCTAACCACTAGGCTACCTGCCGCCCCACCCCCCAGATTTAAGGACAGGTAGCAGCCATGTCACATACCTGGAATGAATTAGATGTTGTGAGCTTTGCAATGACCAGTGTTTGTGTGAGTAAGAGTAAGCTTACCGACAAAGAAACTGCTTAGCTGTCCAGTCTGGTCTGAGCGGAAGCAAATGCGCCAACACGGACAGACGGACGGAAATAAAGAAAGGCAGGCTCCCACGGACGGACTAACTAACCCAACTACCACAGACAGACCGACAGATGGACGGACAGACAGAGAAATGCAGGCTCCCACGGACGGACTAACTAACCCAACTACCACAGACAGATGGACGGACAGACAGAGAAAGGCAGGCTCCCACGGACGGACTAACTAACCCAACTACCACAGACAGACCGACAGATGGACGGACAGACAGAGAAATGCAGGCTCCCACGGACGGACTAACTAACCCAACTACCACAGACAGACAGACAGATGGACGGACAGACAGAGAAAGGCAGGCTCCCACGGACGGACTAACTAACCCAACTACCACAGACAGACAGACAGATGGACGGACAGACAGAGAAAGGCAGGCTCCCACGGACGGACTAACTAACCCAACTACCACAGACAGACAGACGGAGAAAGGCAGGCTCCCACATTACTGTATGGTACTGTGTGTGTGTGAGTCAGACAGAGCCATTTTGAGCTCTGTATGTCTGTAAGGCTGGTCCGTCATGGAGTTTGAAGGCAGACTTCATAACTCATCATCCCTCAGCATTATGGCTCAGAGTTAATATGGTAGAGTGACTGCAGCTCAGAGAGCCTGAATATCTCTACAGTGCCAACTCAAGAAGACTAGTCTCCCTACCAGTCTGATCCTTTCACTCTAGACTCCCCAGGACTAACCCAACCACCCCCCAGGACTAACCCAACCACCCCACAGGACTAACCCAACCACCCCACAGGGAACCCAACTACCCCACCCTGGACGAACCCAACCACCCCACAGGACTAACCCAACCACCCCCAGGACTAACCCAACCACCCCACGAACCCAACCACCCCACCCTGGACTAACCCAACCACCCCACAGGACTAACCCAACCACCCCACAGGACGAACCCAAACACCCCCAGGACGAACCCAACCACCCCCTGGACGAACCCAACCACCTCCCAGGACTAATCCAACCACCCCCAGGACTAACCCAACCACCCCCAGGACTAACCCAACCACCCCCAGGACTAACCCAACCACCCCCAGGACTAACCCAACCACCCCACAGGACCCCAACCACCCCACAGGACTAACCCAACCACCCCACAGGACTAACCCAACTACCCCACCCTGGACTAACCCAACCACCCCCAGGACTAACCCAACCACCCCACAGGACTAACCCAACCACCCCACAGGACGAACCCAACCACCCCACCCTGGACGAACCCAACCACCCCACCCTGGACTAACCCAACCACCCCCCGAACCCAACCACCCCCTGGGAACCCAACCACCTCCCAGGACTAATCCAACCACCCCCAGGACCCCACCCCCAGGACTAACCCAACCACCCCCAGGACTAACCCAACCACCCCCAGGACTAACCCAACCACCCCACAGGACTAACCCAACCACCCCACCCAGGACTAACCCAACCACCCCACCCAGGACTAACCCAACCACCCCACAGGACTAACCCAACTACCCCACCCAGGACTAACCCAACTAGACTAGACTGGCCTGGGGTGGAGTGGGGTTGTGTAGGATGGGGTGGGGTGGAGTGAGGTGGGATGGGGTGTGGTGGGGTAGCATGGGGCGGGGTGGAGTGAGGTGGGGTAGTGTGGGATGCGAGCATATTCCTTAAGACTCAGCCCTCCATCCCTCCATACCTTCATCCCCCAGTCCCAGCTGTGACAATGTAGCCCGTGTCTTAGGTTTTTCCTGTCCCTTCTCTCGCCAAGGAAACAAAATGAAATGGGAAGAAGAAAAAAAGGACAGGGAGAGAGAGAGAGAGAGAGATACTGGCATAGGTTTTGCTGTCTGCTCAGTTTTCACGGCTGATGGTTTTATTGGACTTTCCGCGGGCCTGCAGGGCGAGGTTAAACGGCCACCGCCGCCCCATGCACACGCACACACACACCAACCCGACCGTCCTGTGATGCTGCTCCCAGTAAAGGAACACACATGAACATTAGGGTCAGTAACAGAGCAGACTTTGTCTTACTCAGCAGGTCATTAGGGTCAGTAACAGAGCAGACTTTGTCTTTGCTACCACCACAGTACATAGCTACCACCACAGTACATAGGGTACTAGGGTTCTAGTTAAACTGCTACCAGCACAGTTATCAGTCAGGGTTCTAAGTTACACTGCTACCAGCACAGTTATCAGTCAGGGTTCTAGTTAAACTGCTACCACCACAGTTAACAGTCAGGGTTCTAGTTACACTGCTATCACCACAGTTATCAGTTACACTGCTACCACCACAGTTATCAGTCAGGGTTCTAGTTACACTACTACCACCACAGTTATCAGTCAGGGTTCTAGTTACACTGCTACCACAACAGTTATCAGTCAGGGTTCTAAGTTACACTGCTACCACCACAGTTAAAAGTCAGGGTTCTCGTTACACTGCTACCACCACAGTTATCAGTCAGGGTTTTAGTTACACTGCTACCACCACAGTTATCAGTCAGGGTTCTACTTACACTGTTACCACCACAGTTATCAGTCAGGGTTTTAGTTACACTGCTACCAGCACAGTTAACAGTCAGGGTTCTAGTTACACTGCTACCACCACAGTTATCAGTTACACTGCTACCACCACAGTTATCAGTCAGGGTTCTAGTTAAACTGCTACCAGCACAGTTATCAGTCAGGGTTCTAGGTACACTGCTACCAGCACAGTTATCAGTCAGGGTTCTTAGTTACACTGCTACCACCACAGTTATCAGTCAGGGTTCTAGTTACACTGCTACCACCACAGTTATCAGTCAGGGTTCTAGTTACACTGTTACCACCACAGTTATCAGTGAGGGTTCTTAGTTACACTGCTACCACCACAGTTATCAGTCAGGGTTCTAGTTACACTGCTACCAGCATAGTTATCAGTCAGGGTTCTAGTTACACTGCTACCACCACAGTTATCAGTCAGGGTTCTAGTTACACTGCTACCAGCATAGTTATCAGTCAGGGTTCTAGTTACACTTTAAGTATGGGAAGTGTTTGTGTTAGTGTGTGTGCGTGCGTGCGTGTGTGTGTGCCAATGGCATCAGCATGATGATAATGGCTTGATAAGCTTATTTTGCTGGTGACCTGGTTTGTAACACACACACACGTTTTCTTATAACAAGTTAAAATGCTAATAAAGCTGAGATTCTACTTACCAGTGTAAGTGACCTGGTAGAAAGAGAAAGCATCGAAAGCACCCGGGGCAGGGATGTTACTGCGTGGGTTGAGACAGGATCACTCTGACACAAGGGGGTTTCTAACATTTAGCTTCGCTTCATGACCACAAGCTCTTTTAAAATGAATATGTCAAAGATAGTTATTCACAATGCTGATGGTTCCATCTTGTAGTGAATAATGGACAGCTTTGATGACAGCCTTTGATAGCTTGTATTTCACCCTTAAAATGGATCAAATTTGAAAATGCAGTTTTGTTATTGTGATTTAGCATCAGTGTAGTTCTATTATATACAGCAAAGAGTTTTACATCAAATACTGTAAAACAATGCAGTGGTGACATGGCCATAAGCACACAACTCCCGGCCCTCCAAACAACACAAAACACGCTTTAGTCCTCAAAATAAGTCTGTCTAGTGTAACTTTCTAGTCTAGGGTCTGGTTTCCCTCAACCTCTAAAGCTGTTGCTTTTATAATGAAATGATTACTACAAATTTGGTGTGTTTGTGTGTGTGATTGGGTTCATGGGATTGTGCTGTGGCTAACTCCGCCCGCCTGCTCCTTGTCATCGCAACAGAGACACAGTAAAGAGACAAGCCACTAGATAATTATGGTCTGGAGTCCCTAATACACAGCAACATGCGACTTAACTTTATAGGTCCAAGTGGCCTAGAACTCCGTATCTGGGTGTCTATGAATGAGAACAGATAGGCTGTACTATGTACAGAGTACTGTGTTGTGTAAGTCCAAACTGGTGTAGCTCAACCAGATGTTTTTTTACCCCTTGTAAATCAGCTTTCTTGTAACCTAAATGAATAATCGCCAACAGTAAGACTGACATTAAACAGCCATGTCCCAGTGTAAAAGTAGCTAGTATAAAAACAACTCATATTTTTCTGTCACACAAATGTAGCCTAAAGTAACAGAATAGCAAATAATTTGTTTGAATCTTCTATTTCTTGATCATAGAATAGTCAATGTCTTCACGTTCTGATGTCCATCTATCTGAGGGTTTGCTGTGCCCATAAATTGCTTGTGTGAGTCAGATTGAATGTTTAGACTAAAACTATTTTGTCTGTTTTAATCAAGGAGAACATGTTGGGAGTTGGATAATTAATTAAGGATAAAATCCTAGCAGTATAACTTAATGATCACTCAGATTTATGCAGGACTACTCTAAATATGAGAGGACGATGTCTAGAATTTATAAACAAAGAGATGTTTAGACATGTTACAACATATTTACATAATGTTTCTGAACATAATTTTGATGTTTTCATTGGTATTTACATTTTCATAGTTGCTTACGTGTTATTTTTGTGTTTTCATAGTAGGCCTATAAAGCTTTTGTGTTGTATACTCCTCATTATTACACAGACTAAGTTCAACAAGACAGCTAATATAACGTTTACTGTCAAGGCTGCCATAATCCTCAAGCTTTAATAAATTGTTTATTTAAAGACCGTCACATTATTACACATGTCATTATAATATTCAGTGTTGCTATCACTCTATATCATTCAGTGTTTTCCTTGGATAAACGTGTGCAGGTAGTTTCACCATAGTTAGAGGCTGCAATGTTCAGCCAAACACCCAAAACCCTCCCTCCATATCTCTCACACACGCAGAGCACACGCAGAGCACACGCAGAGCACACGCAGAGCACACGCAGAGCACACGCAGAGCACACGCAGAGCACACGCAGAGCACACGCAGAGCACACGCAGAGCACACGCAGAGCACACGCAGAGCACACGCAGAGCACACAGAGAAAGCAATTAGAAGATCATTTGTTTTGCAGCAGATACAATCTCCATGTGTGTCTGGTCCAAGAGAGCAGCAGCAACACCAGGCAGACAGTCAGGCCCGCGTTCTGGCAGACTAACCCACTCTGCGGTACTCTTGGACTGGACACTACGCTAGCAGAGTCGGGGTGGTCCTCTCCATCTGTGTTTGTGTGTTAGTGTGTGTGTGTTAGTGTGTGTGTGTTAGTGCGTGTGTGAGTGCGTGTGTGAGTGCGTGTGTTAGTGCGTGTGTGAGTGCGTGTGTGAGTGCGTGTGTGAGTGCGTGTGTGAGTGCGTGTGTGAGTGCGTGTGTTAGTGCGTGTGTTTGTGCGTGTGTGTGTGTGTTAGTGTGTGTGTTAGTGCGTGTGTGTCTGCGTGTGTTAATGCGTGCCTGTGTGTGTGTTAATGCGTGCCTGTGTGTGTGTTAATGCGTGCCTGTGTGTGTGTTAATGCGTGCCTGTGTGTGTGTTAATGCGTGCCTGTGTGTGTGTTAGTGCGTGCCTGTGTGTGTGTTAGTGCGTGCGTGTCTGTGTGTTCGTGTGTCTGTGTGTTCGTGTGTCTGTGTGTTCGTGTGTCTGTGTGTTCGTGTGTGTGTGTGTTCGTGCGTGCGTGTGTTAGTGAGTGTTAGTGCATGTGTGGGTGTGTGTCTGCGTGTGTGTTAGTGCGTGTGTGTGTGTGTTAGTGCGTGTATTAGTGTTAGTGCGTGTGTTAGTGTTAGTTAGTATGTATTTGTGTGTGTGTGTGTGTTAGTGCGTGCGTGTGTGTTAGTGCGTGTGTTAGTGTTAGTACGTGTTAGTGTGTTAGTGTGTTTGTGTGTGTGTGTGTGTGTGTGTGTGTGTGTTAGTGCGTGTGTGTGTGTGTGTGTTAGTGCGTGCGTGTATGTGTGTGTGTTAGTGCGTGAGTGTGTGCATGTGAGTGCATGTGAGTGTATGTGTGTTAGTGTGTGTGTGTGCATGTGAGTGCATGTGTGTGTGTGTGTGTTGTGTGTGTGTGTGTGTGTGTGTGTGTGTGTGTGTGTGTGTGTTAGTGCTCCCCTCCATCTGACGGTCCTGTTTTGTTCCATTTTGACCAATGGAACTTCTCTGGTGATATTTGTCTAGCAACACAAATATCACCAGAGAAGTTCCATTGGTCAAAATGGAACAAAACATATATATATATAGAGAGAGAGAGAGATTCCTAAAGTGAAGTAGTGGCTGTTACACTTTGATAATTTGCTCCAGTCCACATGAAGTGTCAAGTGGGTGAGGTTTGCAGTTTTGTGTGTGTGTTATATATGTGGCTTCTTGGCTGGTTGTGGTGGACCTAGACCTGGGTTCAAATACAATTTTAAAAAAACTTTATATGGGCTTGCCTGTTGCAATGGGCCAATAGACTATTCCCAAAACTGCAAACCTCACCCACTTGACACTCCACGTGGACTGGAGCAAATGATCAGTGTTTGAAAGATTAACCTTAAACTAACCTGTACCCCCGCACATTGACTCCCGGAAACCTCTGTATATAGCCTTGTTATTTGATTGTGTTAATTTGTTTACTTTAGTTTATTTAGTAAATATTTTCTAAACTCTTCTTGAACTGCATTGTTGGTTAAGGGCTTGTAAGTAAGCATTTCACGGTAAGGTCTACAGCTGTTGTATTCGGAGCATGTGACTAATAACATGTATTTGATTTTGCTTTGGGTATTTGAACCCAGTTCTAGTGGACCCAGGGCCAATGCAGTGACGAGGAGGCAGACGGTCGCGGTGGGGGGGTTAACGGTTGTGTTTCGAGTGTCAGGCCATGACCATGCTAATATTCTCTCCTCTTTCTGTTTTTGTCTCTCTCCCTCCCTCCCAGGAGCGAACTTCGTGACGCGTAAGATCAGTCGTTCTGTGGCGAAGATTCACCTGGGCCAGCTGGAGAGCTTTAGTCTGGGTAACCTGGACTCCAAGAGAGACTGGGGCCACGCCAAGGACTACGTAGAGGTAAGACTGGTGGAGACACTCCTACACAGACACACAGCAACAGCATTATGGGGGTAATCATTTGAGGCCGAAATATGTGATCTGCATGAAGCCTCTTGTGATAGCCTGCCAAAATATAAAACAGAGAGAGGGAGGGAATGAGAGCAGGGAGAAGGCTGCTTGCTGTGAGGCCACAGACAGCACTCCACTTTCCCACCACTCACCCATGCCCCAAAAACCCCTGAAACAGAGCATCATTGCTCCCCAAATGGCACTGGGCTCAGGCCAGAAGTAGTGCACTCTGTAGAGAATAGGGTATAATTTGGGATGTAGAAATATTGAGGGAATGTCTGCCTGGTGCTGTGAATGATGACAGAAATGCAGTGTTTGTGTTAACGTAATGGTGCCAGCAGGGAGAGGGGACTGGAGAGATGAAAGGAACAGGAACCATGACCATAACTGGCCGTGTGTGTTGTGAGTGTTAGTGTTACGCACGCCTCTATGAAGAGGGAACGCAACACCCTGCTACAACTAAACTCTCCGTGAAGCGAAAAAGGTATGGACTGTAGGTGCAAGTAAGAATGACAACAGGCAGAATGTGGTACCGTTTACAAGGACTTTATTCCTTTACACGGTAATATGGGGAAAAGGGGCTGGACGGAACCAAAGCGAAGAAAGTAAATCTCAAAGCCCCCCCCTCTCCTATTTTACCTGCCTACCCACTACTTACCTAATTTAGCACCACCTGGTGCCCTAACCAAAATACAAGGGGTGGTCCGCCCAGGTCTTACCTAGTGTGCCTAGACAGCGATTATGCTACGGGTATATGTATGCCCGCGGGCCTCTTGCCTAAACACTCCCAAGGTGCCTTCCCCTTCCCCCCTGGGAACAAATGAAACAGAATATTAAACAATTTCACAAACAAACTAAGAGACAAAGGACATCAAATAAATTCTATCTGAGCAACAAACTCACAAAACATACCAACTCTCAGCAATGAACTCCCAGCAAAATCAAAATCTAGCAAAATCTCTCTCTAGCAAAATCTCTACAATGACCTCCCAGCAAATCTCTCTAGCAAATCTACCTCCAGCAAAATCTCTACAATGACCTCCCAGCAAATCTCTCTAGCAAATCTACCTCCAGCAAAATCTCTACAATGACCTCCCAGCAAATCTCTCTAGCAAATCTACCTCCAGCAAAATCTCTACCTCCAAAAAAATCTTCTACAAAAAAGAGCTCTTCTGAACAGAACACTGGCTTTTATATAGCTTCTGAAGGAATGGGTAATTGGAGACAGCTGTGTCTTGACGAGGGGGCGGGGTCAGCTCTCCAATTAGCCCTGGAGTCGACCAATCAGCTGCTTGAGGGATTTCAGGAAGCCATTTCCTGAAATAAACACATGCAAATACACAAACTACAACACATAATCTGGGGAACGTAACAGTTAGCAATAGGTTAGTGCAGCATGTGTGTTTGTCTCTTTCTTTATGAAGATGCAAAGCTTGGCGTGTTGCCATGTCTGACAGCAAGACTCCTCATGGTGGGGCGGTGACACTGACGAGGACTAGAGAGGGGTGTTTTAACTAGAACGTCTCTGTGGGCCTACCCACTTCTCTGTGGGCCTACCCAGATGCTTTTTTGGCGTCAGTCGATGTGTCAGTCATCACAAGAGGATCATAGTCCCTCCATAGATCAGTCATATCCCATGTGTTTACAGAGAAAGGAGATCCAACACTGTTCTTTGGTTCCTATCTGACCTCTTTGTTCACATTTACCATAGAACTGTGTTTTTAACTTTACCTTTATTTAACTAGGCAAGTCAGTTAATAATTCTTATTTTCAATGACAGTCTAGGAACAGTGGGTTAACTGCCTGTTCAGGGGCAGAACGACAGATTTGTACCTTGTCAGCTCGGGGGTTTGAACTTGCAACCTTCCGGCTACTAGTCCAACGCTCTAACCACTAGGCTACCCTGCCTAGTGAGGAGTGTAACCAACGGTTATGGATGAAGACTGTCATGAAAATAGAATAACGGTCATAGTCGTAAAAAGAGAACGTGATCATTTTGATTTTTATTGGTGTGTAACAAACAGCTGACTGAAGATGCGACTGCTGGGTATTCTTGTGGTTTAGTGTAACATGGACTCTTAACAAGGACTATGCCTCTACTGCCATTCATTCTAATTAGACTGGTTTGGATTATTCCCTGACCAATATGGCTGCCATTTTCAACCCATTCTGGAACCTTGAGAGTCTATGACATAGCCCATCAAGTAATTTAATATGATCTCTATGATAATAGAGATAAAACATAGAAAAGTACATTTTCCATTCATTTACTTTATTTAAATATGAGCTATCCTGGAAACCCAGTGACTGGTTCTGATTGAAGAGGTCTAGTCAGTCTAGTATTTGCATGTATAGGGTGAAACTACTCGTTGTATGTCTGTGTGTGCGCGTGCTTGTGTTTGTGTGTGTCTACCCGCCGCCTGTCCGGACACCCTGGTTTGAGACACTCCAGGTTTCCTGTGGGAACGTCAGCATTCCAGGTCTGGTGAATCACTCACCTCTACGCCATGCCGCTCCTGTGTTGGAAAGCCGGATTTTCGGGAAGTCAAACAGAACAGAAGCCGGGCCGAGGGACTGAGGAAAACTGTGGTGGAGAGGGGGGGATATTGGGAGGAGAGGGGGGATATTGGGAGGAGAGGGGGATGGAGGAGAACAGACGAGTGTTTGTAGGACTTTATACATTATGTATTCCCTGCTGAAAGTTATATTCCACCCTGCTAAATAACATGCACACTCACACCATATACACCTCTTTCACATCTCACAACTCCCTCTCTCCCTCTCTCTCTCTCCCCTCTTTCTCTCTCTCTCCCCTCCCCCCCCCCTCTCTCTCTCTGTCTCTCTCTCTATCTCTCTCTCCCTCTCCCCCTCTCTCTCTCCTCTCTCTCTCTCTCTCTCTCGCTCTCTCTCTCTCTGTCTCTCTGTCTCTCTCTCCCCTCTCTCTCCCCTCTCTCTCTCTCTCTCCCTCTCTCTCTCCCCCTCTCTCTCCCCCCTCTCTCTCTCCCCTCTCTCTCTCCCCCCCCTCTCTCTCTCCCCCTCTCTCTCCCCCCTCTCTCCCCCCCTCTCTCTCTCCCCCACCTCTCTCCCCCCCACTCTCCCCCTGCTCTCCCCCCCTCTCTCCCCCCACCTCTCTCTCCCCCACCTCGCTCTCCCCCCCCTCTCGCTCTCCCCCCCCTCTCCCCCACTCTTGCTCTCCCCCCTCTCTCTCTCCCCCCTCTCTCTCCCCCACTCTTGCTCTCTCCCCCTCTCGCTCTCTCTCTCTCGTTCTCTCTCGTTCTCTCTCTCGTTCTCTCTCTCTCTCTTTCTCTCGTTCTCTCTCTCTCTCCCCCTCTCTCTCACTCTTTCTCTCTTGCCCCTCTCTCTCTCTCCCCCTCTCTCTCCCCTCTCTCTCTTTTCTCTCTCTCTCTCTCTCTCTCTCTCTCTCTCTCTCTCTCTCTCTCTCTCTCTCTCTCTCTCTCTCTCTCTCTTTCTCTCTCCCCCTCTCTCTCTCTCTCTTTCTCTCTCCCCCTCTCGCTCTCTCTCCCCCTCTCTCTCTTTCTCTCTTTCTCTCTCTCCCCTCTCTCTCTTTCTCTTTCTCTCTCCCCCCTCTCTCTCTTTCTCTCTCCCCCTCGCTCTCCCCCCCCTCTCTCTCTCTCTCTCTCTCTCTCTCTTTCACTCTCTCTGTTTCTGAGTCACTAAGAACACGCATTAAAAGGACATAGTGATGTCTTTTGTCCCTGGTGTCAGCCGTACATTACCATGGCGAAGTCGAACAACAGTTGAAGTTTAAACAAAGTCGTGTTCTCCACTGTGGGCGTCTCTCTCTCTCTCTCTTCTCCCCCTCCCTCCCTCAAACTCTCCACCCAGGAGGAACAGTGAAATTGCCTCTAATAGTGTGTGGATGAATTTGTGGTGTCAGAAGGGGTGTGCAATGTGTCTGCACTAACAGCGTCTGAAGCCCTGTGGTCGAGTGTTAGCTCACCAGCCATATCCAGCGTCTCACGCACTCTCACACACACACACACACACACACACACACACACACACACACACACACACACACACACACACACACACACACACACACACACACACAGCCCTGAATGGATCATTTAAGGGATGGGTCTATGACTGGTCTTTTGTGTGGCCGACTCCTTTCTTTTTCTTGTTTTACTTTGTTTTTATTGTAGGAACACAAAGAAAGTACAAATAAAGTCAAATAAAAGAACAACAAAAAAGATCTGTCAGTTAGTCATATCATATTAGTTACATTGACATCTTTGAATTACACTTTTTCCCAGTATTCCTGACTTCTCTCCTGTTGAGTTGTTAAAGCAAAGGTCATACTCTCCATGTGGTGTATTTCTTCTACAATGTCTATCCATTATGTCACTGTGGGAGGGTCTTTTTGTAGCCATTTCCTAGTGATAGCCTTTTTACTGGCTGCCAGTAGGACCTTCAAGAGGTACTTTTCTCTGTTGTGTAAGTTATCAGGTATTTCACCCACGTACAAAAAAAATGAATGTTTGTTCTATGTCAAATCCCATTATTTTTCCAATGTTAGATCTTATTTCTCCCCAGTAAGTTTCGATTGCGGGGCAAGTCCAAAAGATATGAGAGTGGTCCGCCCTCAATAGACCGCATTCTCTCCAACAAGGGTGTAGTGAGCCCATCTGTTTTGATTTCAGTTTAGGTGTTATGAAGAAACCTATAACATTCTTCCAACAGAATTCTCTCCATGACCTTGAGTTGGTGGAGCTTTGTTGAGTCTCTAATATGTTCAACCATGTTTCATCAGTTATTTCAATGTTAATTTCCTCCCATTTCTTTTTAATATAGTTTGTAGAATGTTTCTTTGAGGATTGAATACCCAAGTAGAGATTTGAAATAGTTTGTTTGTTACTCCTTAAGTTGTATGCATGGGTGAATACTTGGATTCATTTTGGAGGTGCTCGGGGGTCAGTCACTTTTATCTCCCTTAAGAAATAGTGTCGAACTTGTAGGTATTTGTAAAAATCTTGTTTATCCAAGCCATGTTTTTTACTTAGGTCCTGGAAGTTATCTAGGTCCTGATCCCTTATAATTGTACTGAATGATGTGATGCCTTTCTGCGTCCATTGTTTTAAGCCTGCTGTCCTGAGTTGCAGGGATGAAGCTGGGGTCGTATGTGGGCCAACTCAGCAGTTTGATCTCTCTATTGAAATTATTTAGCTTAATTACCCTAAACCAGGTCTTCAGAGAGAAATTAATCCACTGATTTTGTCTATTGTATATTTCTTTTACCATGTCCTTATTTCCCAAAACTGACTGTATGGGTATCTCTGTCAAAGTAGTCTCCATGTCTTTCCATGTGGATTTGGATTCTGAATTGCACCAACACACCAGAGGTCTCAATTGGGCTGACACATAATAATCTTTTAGGCTTGGTAAGGCGATACCCCCACAGTTTTTTGGTAACTGTAATGTTGTACAGTGGGGCAAAAAAGTATTTAGTCAGCCACCAATTGTGCAAGTTCTCCCACTTAAAAATATGAGAGAGGCCTGTAATTTTCATCATAGGTACACTTCAACTATGACAGACAAAATGAGAAAAACAAATATCCAGAAAATCACATTGTAGGATTTTTAATGAATTTATTTGCAAATTATGGTGGAAAATAGGTATTTAAAAAAATATATATATTTCACCTTTATTTAACCAGGTAGGCAAGTTGAGAACAAGTTCTCATTTACAATTGCGACCTGGCCAAGATAAAGCAAAGCAGTTCGACAGATACGACACAGAGTTACACATGGAGTAAAACAAACATACAGTCAATAATACAGTATAAACAAGTCTATATACGATGTGAGCAAATGAGGTGAGAAGGGCAAGTAAAACACTGGAATGGTAGATTTGCAATGGAAGAATGTGCAAAGTAGAAATAAAAATAATGGGGTGCAAAGGAGCAAAATAAATAAATAAAATACAGTAGGGAAAGAGGTAGTTGTTTGGGCTAAATTATAGGTGGGCTATGTACATGTGCAGTAATCTGTGAGCTGCTCTAAGTATTTGGTCAATAACAAAAGTTTGACCATTTTCTTGAGTTTCTCGTGTTCAGGTGTGGATAAGTGAGTTTCCTGCCAGAATAGTATGTCACCGCCCTCCCGTTTCATCTTTGCTATGACCTTACTTCTCTTGATGGCACTCCCCAGTCTGTTTACATTGAGACTGATGACCTTACTTCTCTTGATGTCACTCCCCAGTCCGTTTACATTGAGACTGATGACCTTACTTCTCTTGATGGCACTCCCCAGTCGGTTTACATTGAGACTGATGACCTTACTTCTCTTGATGGCACTCCCCAGTCCGTTTACATTGAGACTGATGACCTTACTTCTCTTGATGGCACTCCCCAGTCCGTTTACATTGAGACTGATGACCTTACTTCTCTTGATGGCACTCCCCAGTCCGTTTACATTGAGACTGATGACCTTACTTCTCTTGATGGCACTCCCCAGTCCGTTTACATTGAGACTGATGACCTTACTTCTCTTGATGTCACTCCCCAGTCCGTTTACATTGAGACTGATGACCTTACTTCTCTTGATGTCACTCCCCAGTCCGTTTACATTGAGACTGATGACCTTACTTCTCTTGATGGCACTCCCCAGTCTGTTTACATTGAGACTGATGACCTTACTTCTCTTGATGTCACTCCCCAGTCCGTTTACATTGAGACTTATGACCTTACTTCTCTTGATGGCACTCCCCAGTCGGTTTACATTGAGACTGATGACCTTACTTCTCTTGATGTCACTCCCCAGTCCGTTTACATTGAGACTGATGACCTTACTTCTCTTGATGGCACTCCCCAGTCGGTTTACATTGAGACTTATGACCTTAAATTCCCCATGATGCATCGATATAAACAAAAAACCTGTGCACCATGTCTGCCATGAACCTAAAAATGAATGACAAATCAATAACGATAATAAAGTAAACCAAAGTTGGAAAATACTTTGGTATTTGGACTCACATGTCAGAGGACTGTCTCTTGCCTATGGGGTTTGAGGGGATGAGCCTGTCTGCAGGAGGGGCCCCTCGCTCAGTTATGAAAATGTGTGACGTAGTCACAAACAAGACCTGGTGGAACCGAAAATAATAAGGGCGCCTATTTCGTCGCTTATACACATAATTACAAGTGAAAACTATATCGGTCATGCATGCATATCATTAATTCTCCCATTGATATGCCCTTCTGTCACCCCGTTGTCAATGTGTCATTAATCCTTAGCTAATATGTATGTTATTAATGTGACACTACTTAGTGTGTTCATAAAGAACACTTACTTTGGGCTACTCACCCTTGTTCAGCATTGTGGGGAAATAGGGGAGATATTTTACCTATTTTCTGCACCCTCTACTACGTTATAAATGTTGTTTTGATGTGAGAAACCTTCGAGTTCTGTCACTTTTGCCTGTAGTGTGTGTTGGCTTTTCAGTGACTGTACAAGTATTTCCTTGACTGCGGAGTTCCATGTGTCCGTTTCCTCAATGTGCTGTTCTGTGTCCCCCATTCTTGTAGATATGCTGTGAAGTTCCATGTGTCCGTTTCCTCAATGTGCTGTTCTGTGTCCCCCATTCTTGTAGATATGCTGTGAAGTTCCATTTGTCCGTTTCCTCAATGTGCTGTTCTGTGTCCCCCATTCTTGTAGATATGCTGTGAAGTTCCATTTGTCCGTTTCCTCAATGTGCTGTTCTGTGTCCCCCATTCTTGTAGATATGCTGTGAAGTTCCATTTGTCCGTTTCCTCAATGTGCTGTTCTGTGTCCCCCATTCTTGTAGATATGCTGTGAAGTTCTCATTTGTCCGTTTCCTCAATGTGCTGTTCTGTGTCCCCCATTCTTGTAGATATGCTGTGAAGTTCCATTTGTCCGTTTCCTCAATGTGCTGTTCTGTGTCCCCCATTCTGTAGTATGCTGTGAAGTTCCATTTGTCCGTTTCCTCAATGTGCTGTTCTGTGTCCCCCATTCTTGTAGATATGCTGTGAAGTTCTCATTTGTCCGTTTCCTCAATGTGCTGTTCTGTGTCCCCCATTCTTGTAGATATGCTGTGAAGTTCCATTTGTCCGTTTCCTCAATGTGCTGTTCTGTGTCCCCCATTCTTGTAGATATGCTGTGAAGTTCTCATTTGTCCGTTTCCTCAATGTGCTGTTCTGTGTCCCCCATTCTTGTAGATATGCTGTGAAGTTCTCACGTGTCCGTTTCCTCAATGTGCTGTTCTGTGTCCCCCATTCTTGTAGATATGCTGTGAAGTTCCATTTGTTTTCTTCCAGTTTCTGGTTAATGTCCTTCTTGAATTCATTTAGTTATTTTCTTACATCTTCTCGAAGTTCCTCTCGTAAGCCTGTGAGCACCTCGCGCAATTCCTCCTTCATCACCTCACGAAATGAGGGTTCTTTTGCTGCTGCTATCTTATTTGCGCTAGCATTAGCCATCTCGAGTTCATCGACGATTATATCTTCTGCTGTCTTGTTATGGGCTGTTGTTGTGGCTCCGCGACCTTTTCCTATTTTACCCTTTTCCATTTTGCGTAAGGGCCAGCACCCAGTCCCCAGTGGTTTCCCTCACTGACTCTGAGGCGATACTACTGCTTCTGCTGCTGTTGTGGGCTAGAGGGGTGAAACTAGCATGTTCCCTGACCTGTTTGTGCTGTCTTGCAAACTCCACTGTAATGCCAAACGACCATAGGAGTTGTCTATACCGCACAAAGAGCTCTGGGACCAGGCTAGTTTGGAACTGTTGCGAGATGAGTGTAGCCTAGCCTCTATCTTGCCCCCTCCCTGAAAACCCCTGACACCTTGAGGCATTCTTTTTTGTACTGTGTCTGCAGTGGGTGTGGTGTGGCAGTAGAGTTTGAGGACTGTGTGTGTGTGTGTGGCAGGACTGTGTGTGTGTGTGTGTGTGTGTGTGTGTGTGTGTGTGTGTGTGTGTGTGGCAGGACGTGTGTGTGTGTGCAGGACTGTGTGTGTGTGTGGCAGGACTGTGTGTGTGTGTGTGGCAGGACTGTGTGTGTGTGTGGCAGGACTGTGTGTGTGGCAGGACTGTGTGTGTGTGGCAGGACAGTGTGTGTGTTTGGCAGGACTGTGTGTGTGTGTGGCAGGACTGTGTGTGTGTGGCAGGACTGTGTGTGTGTGGCAGGACTGTGTGTGTGTGTGTGTGTGTATGTGTGTGTGTGTGTGTGGCAGGACTGTGTGTGCGTGTGTGGCAGTACTGTGTCTGCATGTGTGGCAGGACTGTGTGTGTGGCAGGACTGTGTGTGTGTGTGGCAGGACTGTGTGTGTGTGTGGCAGGACTGTGTGTGTGTGTGGCAGGACAGTGTGTGGCTTTCAGGCGTCATGGAGGATACAGGACAGCCTGTCATTATTCACCTTTGTCTTTTTTTCTCTGAGCAGCTGCCTCTATGCAGTAATGGTTACAGATGAGGCTAATGAGCTGATCAGGCCCAATCACAGATGATTAATGAGGGCAGCCGGCCATTCATCACACATTTTTGGCAGCCAGGTGACAGCGGGGACGTGGCCAGCAGAGTAGACCGGGTAGGGTACAGTAACTCCTGTTCTGTTCCAGCAGGCATCATGCCAACCACAGACCCTACTATATATTCTCAGTGCAGCCCCATGGTGGGACAGAAGGGAACTGCAGCTCTTGCTCGGTACCCCATTCTCCATGCTATAGAGACAGTATTTTGGTGTGTGTGTGCACTTGCCTATGTATGTCTGTAAGCATGTGTGAGGCAGTGTGTAAAGCATTCTGTGGTGGTTTGGGGGGCTCAGTAAATACCTTCACTTTGACTGTAACACTTTTATAAACACAGCTGGACTGGTAAAGAGGGGATGGGGGAACTGGTGGGGGGGTTCATCCCATGGGCCTCTGCACCAGGCTTAGCACCCCTATCCACCACTCACCCCCCTCTATGCCCTGGCATAGGCTAATCATACCAGCATGCATGATATCATTTAATACTGTACTTCAGGATTTTGGCAATGAGGCCTTTTATCTACTTCCCCAGGGGCGGCAGGGTAGCCTAGTGGTTAGAGCGTTGGACTAGTAACCGGAAGGTTGCAAGTTCAAATCCCCGAGCTGACAAGGTACAAATCTGTCGTTCTGCCCCTGAACAGGCACCCACTGTTAACCCACTGTTCATAGGCCGTCATTGAAAATAAGAATTTGTTCTTAACTGACTTGCCTAGTTAAATTAAGGTAAATAATTCAGATGAACTCATAGATACCATTTATGTCTCTGTGAGCAGTTTGAATGAAGTTGCTAACTTGCACTAGCATAATTGCTAATCTCTCTGGGATATGTGGGACGCTAGCATCCCACCTGGCAAAAAGCCAGGGAAAATGCAGAGCACCAAATTCAAATAAATTACGATAAAATCAAACTTTCATTAAATCACACATGCAAGATAGCAAATTAAAGCTACACTTGTTGTGAATCGGGCCAAACATCTCTCTGTAAACAAAGAGAGACCCTCGTTCAAGATGGCCGTACTTCTTTATTACACAACCTCAACCAATTTCTAAAGACTGTTGACATCCAGTGGAAGCGATAGGAACTGCAAGAAGGTCCCTTAGAAATCTGGATTCCCAATGAAAACCCATTGAAAAGCGAGTGCCCTCAAAAAAAAAAAAACGGAATAATTTGTCCTCTGGGTTTCTCCTGCTAAATAAGTTCTGTTATACTCACGGACATGATTCAAACAGTTTTAGAAACTTCAGTGTTTTCTATCCAAATCTACTAATAATATGCATATCTTATCTTCTGGGGATGAGTAGCAGGCAGTTGAATTTGGGCATGCATTTCATCCGGACGTGAAAATACTGCCCGCTGTCACCAAGAAGCTAACTAGTGTTAGCACAATGACTGGAAGTCTATGGTATCTTCTAGCATGCTTGCAGATACCCTGGACACAGATAGAACAATGAGACAGATATTTCACCGGATGTATAAACGTGAACTATCCGCTTGGCGTTTCCACTCACTACCAAATATGGTGGTGAGAGGATGCCCAGTGGCCGCGATATGGATTTTGGTCGACATTTGATCTCAATAAAGTTCTCTGTTTCCAAAACTATAATCTCTTACGAACAGAGTGGGCTAAGTTTTGTAGACTTTACCCTTTGTCAAAGTTTTTAATAATGGTGTTTAGGAGTGCAATGGCAAAATTAGTTATTGGACATATGCACATCACAGTGTAGGCGTTCCCTAATGGAAATATGCAAATACATGCTAGAACTCGCTAATAGGCTCTCGCTAGCTCGTGCTTGGCTTCCCACCTCCTCCTCGTTCTGCCCAGTAGGAGTCATTTGCTCCCCTTGGAAACGACAGGCTATGGTCTGTCTTGGGTTAGTTAAAAAAAATCTTTGCTATAGACTTCCAGTGCCAATGCTAGTTAGCATTGGCTTGCGGAACTACCTTTAACTTTCGTCATACTGGATGCAGAGACCTAAAAAGGTATCTAACTCTGGAGAAGTAGAGAAATGGTCTCATTGCCAAAATCTTTAAGTATCCCTTTAACCTGTGGCCTAAGCAGCAGCTCAATAAAGCAGGGTCTGCCCCTGTGGCTCAGGGCAATACAAACACACACTGAATCCCCACCTCCAATCCTCAACTACCCCCTAACTGACCAAAACACACTGAATCCCCATCTCCAATCCTCAACTATCCCTTAACTGACCAAAACACACTGAATCCCCACCTCCAATCCTCAACTACCCCCTAACTGACCAAAACACTCACTCACAACAACACCTAATCAGATAAGACATGTTTTAGCAGCTCAGTCATTACATGTCTGACACACACAAAAAATCCAAGATGGCGTAGCAGTCAGACGTCTTGTCCTGTCGTGTCCCTTGTATATATTGTTTTTTACATATTTTTCTTCGCATATCTTTTAAAATATTTTGCTAAACCTCAACATCTAAATACTCTCCTGCAACCCGCCTCACCCAATGTAGCGTGGATCTGCTTTTTTACTTCTAAAGTATCTATATTTACTTTGGATCTGGAATCCCTCAACTGAAGCTAGCCAGCTAACTACCAGCTATCAGTCAGCAAACCATTGCCAGCGGTCATCAGCTAACCTTCAGCTCGAATAGCTCTTGCCAGTTCGAACAACGTGACTAACCAGAGCATAACGGACCTATTATTTTTATCCCCGGATTCCCACCACAAACTGAACATTTTCATCTGGATCTTCACAACTAGCTAACCGCAACCCCGAATGACTACTCCTGGCTAGCGTTTCCATCCACTTAGCTTGAAGCTAGCCCGGCCAGAGCTCCTGTGCTACCACCGAAGCATACTCCTGGGCTACAATATCCGGACCCCTTCTACAGCCGGTACGGGGCATTGAACCTCGCAGATTCCCTACGACTGGAATACTGACATAATCTGCCCGAGGACTCCAACAGGCCCATCAGGCGTGACGCCCGCTGAAGGCCCATTATGCTAACCAGCTAGGCCTGCTAGCTACCTAGAGCCCTACTAATTCCACGACCGGTCTATCGTTGTCACCGCATGAAGAGGCAAAAACAGACTTAACCCCATCGCGACGTACCCCAAAGGCTAACTTTCTAGCCCCTGCTATCTACTTGCTTGCTAGCCCGGCCTGCTAACTGCTAGCCTGCCCCGGTCTACTAACTGCTAGCTTGTTTAGCCCCGGCCTACTAACTGTTAGCTTGTTAGCACAGGCCTGCTAACTGTCTGAATCGCCGTGTCCCCAGCCAGCCCAACCACTCACTGGACCCATATTTATTTTCAATCTCTTTTCGATTTTTAATTCGATTATACCTTGCGGTAACCTGTCTCACCCAATGTGATATGGAATCGCTATTTTTTTATTTTAGAATTCATTCAAGAACCTCCAGAAGCTAACCAGCTACAAGCTGTTTACACAGAGATACCGTGATGAGATCCTGAGGCCCATTGTTGTGCCATTTATCTGCTGCCTTCACCTCATGTTTCAGCATGATAATTCATAGATCCATGTCGCAAGGATCTGTACACAATTCCTGGAAGCTGAAAATGTCCCAGTTCTTCCTTGGCCTGCATACTCACCAGACATGTCAAACATTGAGCATGTTAGAGATGCTCTGGATTGACATGTACTACAGTGTTTTCAAGTTCCCGCCAATATCCAACAACTTCACACAGCTTCACACATCGAAGAGTGGGACAACATTCCACAGGCCACAATCAACAGCCTGAGCAACAAAGGAGATGTCGCGCTGCATGAGGCAAATATTGGTCACACCAGGTACTGACTGGTTTTCTGATCCAAGCCCCTACTTTAAAAAAAAAAAAAAAGTATCTGTGACCACAGATGCATATCTGTATTCCTAGTCATGTGAAATCCATAGATTAGGGCCTAATGAATTTATTTCAATTTTCTAATTTCAGTAACTCAGTAAAATTGTTAATTGTTGTATGAAGCGTTTATATTTTTGTTCAGTGTACATATTATTCACTATGTG
The DNA here is from genome assembly GCF_018296145.1 of Oncorhynchus tshawytscha. Lineage (NCBI taxonomy): Eukaryota > Metazoa > Chordata > Actinopteri > Salmoniformes > Salmonidae > Oncorhynchus > Oncorhynchus tshawytscha. The sequence goes on from NC_056433.1 coordinate 71,351,444, forward strand.
GTATGTATTGGGAGTCAATAAAACCTAGTTGACCATTTTAACCATTTTCCTACACAATAACAGTTACGGACTGCCTAGAGAAACAGTGAAGCTTTATGAAGAGATTTATTGAAGAAACACAACAAATAAATGTGGGCGGGAGGGAGAGAGGAGCAGAGGACATAGAGAGTAGTGGGAGATGTGATGTGTTTGAGTTAGGAGGTGAAGGGGTGTCAGTTGAAATTAGATTCTCAGGGAGCGTTGCCCCCCCGCCCAGATTGCCTCTCTGATTATAAACATGGACTTAAGTACCAACAGAATAAAACGGGGGGTCACGGGGGTCAGATGAGCCAGCCAGGCAACACAGAGGTAGGATTGGAGCTGACGAGGTGGTTAATGGATGAGGCCTACAAAGCCTTCTAGTTCGGAACTGTGTGTGACATAACTGTAATTTAAGACCGAGAAGGAAAGACAAAAATAACAAGAGCGATTGGAGGAAGAAAGAGAGAGTTCAGAGGATATCCAGTCTCTCTCTCACAGAGATTGATTGGTTCCAGTGATGGATAAATGGCTCTAAGGTTTTTCTGCTGATGGCGCTTTGACCCCGGTTGCTCAGTCGTTGTGGCGGAGGCTTGGTTGGTTGGGACTGGGCTGGCTGTGTGTGTCAATATGTCTGCCAGAGTTTACCGACTGAAACCTGACTCTGGATGTGTCCTTAGCTCTGGAGTGAAATTCTGAGATTGACTCTCTCTCACTGTCTGTCCTTAAATGTACAGTATGAAAAACTCCCGTTTCTCTCTGTCTGTCGTCTGTCTGTCGTGTGTCTGTCTGTGTCTGTCTGTCTCTAGTTTGGCAGTGAAGTGTTGTGTGATATGCTGTGGGACTTGGAGCTTTTGTGTAATTTCTCGGGAATCTGATAACGTCTGATTGGGTGTCAGAGGTTAATGGCTGCTTACTGGGGGAGACGGGAGTAGCAGACAGTTTCACTGAAGTATTGAGTGAAGGGGGAGGTTGATTGGGGTGTGTGTGTGTTGTAGTTTTTATGCAGATTTTACTGGTATTTGATGGTTTCTCTGTTTTCTTTCCTCTGAAAAGTAGGGCTATCATCCTCCTCAATGTCAGTTATTGTATGTCCCAGTGGTCAAACTCTCTGTGCGGCAGAGTCTGGCTTGTCATTCTGAATATGATAATTATATATCGTTCACAAATGCTGCTGGCCTTGCAGTCACTTTCTGCTCTATTGGGAACCAACAGGAATGTTCTAGGGATAGAGAGTCTCTCTATATATCTGCTGTCATGGGGATATTATATGGAGGGAATCAGATGTGCTAACAAACACACGTGATAACATCCCACTGAACTGGAATACTAGTACATAGGATGGCTGTGTGTGGTTGAGAGAGTGTGTGTGTGTCCTCACACTGGCAGCTGGCTCTCTCTGACTGACAGGGCTAAGCTCTTCCCTGCTGTGTTGAGGATGAAAGCAGATGCTTTCCCTTCTCTACTCTGTGTAACTTGAATCCTCACCTTTCAGATTGACCTAGCAGGGAATTTTCCTCCACAGTCACACAGGGTGCACCAGACAGACACTTCAGACACTTCAGACAGACACTTCAGACAGACACTTCAGACAGACACTTCAGACAGACACTTCAGACAGACAGACACTTCAGAAACTTCAGACAGACAGACACTTCAGACACTTCAGACAGACACTTCAGACAGACAGACACTTCAGACACACTTCAGCAGACAGACACTTCAGACAGACACTTCAGACAGACACTTCAGACAGACACTTCAGCAGACACGACAGACAGACACTTCAGACAGACACTTCAGACACGACAGACAGACACTTCAGACAGACACTTCAGACACGACAGACAGACACTTCAGACACGACAGACAGACACTTCAGACACGACAGACAGACACTTCAGACAGACAGACACTTCAGACGAGACAGACACTTCAGACAGACAGACACTTCAGACAGACACTTCAGACAGACAGACACTTCAGACAGACAGACACTTCAGACAGACAGACACTTCAGACAGACACTTCAGACAGACAGACACTTCAGACAGACACTTCAGACATGACAGACAGACACTTCAGACAGACACTTCAGACAGACACTTCGGACAGACACTTCAGACAGACAGACGCTTCAGACAGACAGACGCTTCAGACAGACAGACACTTCAGACAGACAGACACTTCAGACAGACAGACACTTCAGACAGACAGACACTTCAGACAGACAGACACTTCAGACAGACAGACACTTCAGACAGACACTTCAGACAGACAGACACTTCAGACAGACACTTCAGACAGACACTTCAGACAGTCAAACACTTCAGACAGACACTTCAGACAGACACTTCAGACAGACAGACGCTTCAGACAGACAGACGCTTCAGACAGACAGACGCTTCAGACAGACAGACGCTTCAGACAGACAGACGCTTCAGACAGACAGACACTTCAGACAGACAGACACTTCAGACAGACACTTCAGACACGACAGACAGACACGACAGACAGACACGACAGACAGACACGACAGACAGACACTTCAGACACGACAGACAGACACTTCAGACAGACAGACAGACAGACAGACAGACACTTCAGATAGACAGACACTTCAGACAGACACTTCAGATAGACAGACACTTCAGACAGACACTTCAGACAGACACTTCAGACACTTCAGACAGACACGACAGACAGACACGACAGACAGACACGACAGACAGACACGACAGACAGACACGACAGACAGACACGACAGACAGATAGACAGACACTTCAGATAGACAGACACTTCAGACAGACAGACAGACAGACACTTCAGACACTTCAGACAGACACTTCAGACAGACAAACACTTCAGACAGACAGACACTTCAGACAGACAGACAGACACTTCAGACAGACAGACAGACACTTCAGACAGACAGACAGACACTTCAGACAGACAGACACTTCAAACAGACAGACACTTCAGACAGACAGACAGACACTTCAGACAGACAGACAGACACTTCAGACAGACAGACACTTCAGACAGACAGACAGACAGACACTTCAGACAGACAGACAGACACTTCAGACAGACAGACACTTCAGACACTTCAGACAGACACTTCAGACAGACACTTCAGACACTTCAGACAGACACTTCAGACACTTCAGACAGACACTTCAGACGGACAGACAAACACTTCAGACAGACAGACACTTCAGACAGACAGACAGACAGACACTTCAGATAGACAGACAGACAGACAGACACTTCAGACAGACACTTCAGACAGACAGACACTTCAGACAGACACTTCAGACAGACAGACACTTCAGACAGACACTTCAGACGGACAGACAAACACTTCAGACAGACACTTCAGACAGACAGACAGACAGACACTTCAGACAGACACTTCAGACACTTCAGACAGACACTTCAGACAGACAGACAGACAGACACTTCAGACACTTCAGACAGACAGACAGACACTTCAGACAGACACTTCAGACACTTCAGACAGACACTTCAGACAGACAGACAGACAGACACTTCAGACACTTCAGACACTTCAGACAGACAGACAGACACTTCAGACAGACAGACACTTCAGACACTTCAGACACAGACACTTCAGATAGACAGACACTTCAGACAGACAGACACTTCAGACAGACAGACACTTCAGACAGACAGACACTTCAGACAGACAGACAGACAGACACTTCAGATAGACAGACAGACATTTCAGACAGACACTTCAGACAGACAGACAGACACTTCAGACAGACAGACAGACACTTCAGACAGACACTTCAGACAGACAGACACTTCAGACAGACAGACACTTCAGACAGACAGACACTTCAGACAGACAGACACTTCAGACAGACAGACACTTCAGACAGACAGACAGACACTTCAGACAGACACTTCAGACAGACACTTCAGACAGACACTTCAGACAGACACTTCAGACGGACAGACAAACACTTCAGACAGACACTTCAGACAGACAGACAGACACTTCAGACAGACACTTCAGACACTTCAGACAGACACTTCAGACAGACAGACAGACACTTCAGACACTTCAGACAGACACTTCAGACAGACAGACACACTTCAGACAGACAGACACTTCAGACAGACACTTCAGACAGACACTTCAGACAGACAGACACTTCAGACACTTCAGACAGACAGACACTTCAGACAGACACTTCAGACAGACACTTCAGACACTTCAGACAGACAGACACTTCAGACAGACACTTCAGACAGACACTTCAGACAGACAGACAGACACTTCAGACAGACAGACAGACACTTCAGACAGACAGACAGACAGACACTTCAGACAGACACTTCAGACAGACAGACAGACACTTCAGACAGACACTTCAGACAGACAGACAGACACTTCAGACACACTTCAGACAGACAGACACTTCAGACAGACAGACAGACAGACAGACACTTCAGACAGACAGACAGACACTTCAGACAGACACTTCAGACAGACACTTCAGACAGACACTTCAGACAGACACTTAAGACAGACACTTCAGACACGACAGACAGACACTTCAGACACGACAGACAGACACTTCAGACAGACAGACACTTCAGACAGACACTTCAGACAGACAGACACTTCAGACAGACACTTCAGACAGACACTTCAGACAGACAGACACTTCAGACAGACAGACACTTCAGACAGACACTTCAGACAGACACTTCAGACAGACAGACACTTCAGACAGACACTTCAGACAGACACTTCAGACGGACAGACAAACACTTCAGACAGACAGACACTTCAGACAGACAGACAGACAGACAGACACTTCAGACAGACAGACACTTCAGACAGACAGACAGACACTTCAGACAGACACTTCAGACAGACACTTCAGACAGACACTTCAGACGGACAGACAAACACTTCAGACAGACACTTCAGACAGACAGACACTTCAGACAGACAGACAGACAGACACTTCAGACAGACACTTCAGACAGACAGACAGACACTTCAGACAGACAGACAGACACTTCAGACAGACAGACAGACACTTCAGACAGACAGACAGACACTTCAGACAGACAGACACTTCAGACAGACAGACACTTCAGACAGACAGACACTTCAGACAGACAGACACTTCAGACAGACAGACACTTCAGACAGACAGACACTTCAGATAGACAGACACTTCAGATAGACAGACACTTCAGATAGACAGACACTTCAGACAGACACTTCAGACAGACACTTCAGACAGACACTTCAGACAGACACTTCAGACAGACAGACACTTCAGACAGACACTTCAGACAGACAGACAGACACTTCAGACAGACACTTCAGACAGACAGACAGACACTTCAGACAGACACTTCAGACAGACAGACAGACAGACAGACACTTCAGACAGACAGACACTTCAGACAGACAGACAGACACTTCAGACACGACAGACACTTCAGACACTTCAGACAGACAGACAGACACTTCAGACAGACAGACACTTCAGACAGACACTTCAGACAGACACTTCAGACAGACACTTCAGACAGACAGACAGACACTTCAGATAGACAGACACTTCAGACAGACAGACAGACAGAAACTTCAGACAGACAGAAACTTCAGACAGACAGAAACTTCAGACAGACAGAAACTTCAGACAGACAGAAACTTCAGACAGACACTTCAGACAGACACTTCAGACACACTTCAGACTGACAGACACTTCAGACAGACAGACACTTCAGACAGACACTTCAGACAGACACTTCAGACAGACACTTCAGAGAGACAGACACTTCAGAGAGACACTTCAGCAGACACTTCAGACAGACACTTCAGACAGACACTTCAGACACGACAGACAGACACTTCAGACAGACAGACAGACACTTCAGACACTTCAGACAGACAGACAGACACTTCAGACAGACAGACAGACAGACAGACACTTCAGACAGACAGACACTTCAGACAGACAGACAGACACTTCAGACACTTCAGACAGACAGACACTTCAGACAGACACTTCAGATAGACAGACACTTCAGACAGACACACAGACACTTCAGACCGACACTTCAGACCGACACTTCAGACACTTCAGACAGACAGACACTTCAGATAGACAGACACTTCAGACAGACACTACAGACAGACAGACACTTCAGACAGACAGAAAGACACTTCAGACAGACAGACAGACACTTCAGACAGACAGACAGACACTTCAGACAGACACTTCAGACAGACAGACAGACACTTCAGACAGACAGACAGACACTTCAGACAGACAGACACTTCAGACAGACAGACACTTCAGACAGACAGACACTTCAGACAGACAGACACTTCAGACAGACAGACAGACACTTCAGACAGACACTTCAGACACTTCAGACAGACACTTCAGACGGACAGACAGACACTTCAGACAGACAGACACTTCAGACGGACAGACAAACACTTCAGACAGACACTTCAGACAGACAGACAGACACTTCAGACAGACAGACAGACAGACAGACAGACACTTCAGACAGACAGACACTTCAGACACTTCAGACAGACACTTCAGACAGACAGACACTTCAGACAGACACTTCAGACAGACACTTCAGACAGACAGACAAACACTTCAGACAGACACTTCAGACAGACAGACAAACACTTCAGACAGACACTTCAGACAGACAGACAGACACTTCAGACAGACAGACACTTCAGACAGACAGACACTTCAGACAGACAGACACACACTTCAGACAGACAGACACACACTTCAGACAGACAGACACACACTTCAGACAGACAGACACACACTTCAGACAGACAGACACACACTTCAGACAGACAGACACACACTTCAGACAGACAGACACACACTTCAGACAGACAGACACACACTTCAGACAGACAGACACACACTTCAGACAGACAGACACACACTTCAGACAGACACACACTTCAGACACTTCAGACAGACAGACACTTCAGACAGACAGACACTTCAGACAGACACTTCAGACACTTCAGACAGACAGACACTTCAGACAGACAGACACTTCAGACAGACAGACACTTCAGACAGACAGACACTTCAGACAGACAGACAGACACTTCAGACACTTCAGACAGACAGACACTTCAGACAGACACTTCAGACAGACAGACACTTCAGACAGACAGACATACACTTCAGACAGACAGACATACACTTCAGACAGACAGACATACACTTCAGACAGACACACACTTCAGACAGACACACACTTCAGACAGACACACACTTCAGACAGACACACACTTCAGACAGACACACACTTCAGACAGACACACACTTCAGACAGACACACACTTCAGACAGACACTTCAGATAGACAGACACTTCAGATAGACAGACACTTCAGACAGACACTTCAGACAGACACTTCAGAGTGGATGGACAGGAAGGACTGAGAGGGGGGAGGAAAGGAAGGGGTCTATGTGAGGCTAGGGGTGAAGTTAGGCGTGTGAACTGAAGTCCAATGGAGATTGGTGTATGGATGGGATGGGACTCAGAAGGTGAAGGGGGTTTGGGTCTCCCACTGTGGGCTTAACAGGATGGAAGGGGGTCTGTGGGTGAGGTGATGAGTAGGGGGATCTATGAGGGCGGTGTGGGGATGGGGAGTGTGGGGGATGGGAGTTTAGAGGGTCTGGAGGTGAGCTGGTGAGTGTGTGGACAGGGTTAGTGTGGGGATCCCACAGCTGGCCATGTGAAGCAGAGACACTCTGAGTAGAAAGCACAAGTGTGAGAGCCTAGGTGTGTGTGTGTGCATCCACATGTGTGATGTCAATGGTGGGCATGGGCTAGCTTAACAAGAAGAAGCCACCAGAACGTCAGTGTGTCTGCTTTAGCAGATATGATAGGTGATCTCTTAAATCTGGACTGTGTCAAGGAGGGTGTGAGGTTAGTGTTGATGTTGAGAGTGTGTTCTGGTTTAGTGGGTGGGAGAGTAAATGTGGGTCCTAAATAGCACCCTATTCCTCAAAAAGTGAACTACATACGGAATTGGATGCTATTTGGGACATATCCCAGTCTCCTTTTCACTGGTTAATTGGCAGAGGAGTCAGACTGACTGTTTGGGACTGGAATGTCTGTGACCTCGCTCTCCCTCGTTCTTTCTCACTTTCCCTGGCCCTTCCTTGCTTTCTCTTGCCCTCCCTCGCTCTCTGTTGCCGTCCTCACTCTCAGACGATGTCAAGTGGCTCGTGGGAAGTTCTCCTCTCCCGGAGAGAGAGAGTGTCAAACAGTCAGCCAGGTCAAATATCACAAGTCCCAGCTCCCGTACACATCTCTCTCTCAGAATGCTACTCCTCTCATCTCTCTCTCTCCCTCTTTCTCTCTCTCTCTCTCTCTCAGAATGTTACTCCTCTCATACATCTCTGGCTTTCTTTTCTGATTCCATTTTTCAGTGACTCGGCTGACTGTATGTATAGGACACCCACACACAGTCCTCTTACAGTATACAGGGAGCTATCTGTAGCACTGAGCCTGGCAGAGTGTGTTTCTGAAACAGCCCTGATGGGTTTAATGTAATGGAAACATTGGTTGGGTCACAGCACTGAACGCCTGTATTCCCTCACTGAGCCAAATGACTTCCTCATGTTGTCTGTTTTGTATTACCTACATTGGAGATCTGCACTCACAGCACAAGCTTGGGAAAATGACATTACACTGGGCTTACATCCCCGAACACATACACACACGTTTACAATATTTAACTGGGTAGGCATATTGACAAGCTGCACACATACTGTGAAGGGTGCACAATTTTAGGTTGAGCTGGCTGTTTCCCCTCACACACTCTCTCCCTTTCTCTCTCCCCTCTCTCTCTTCGTTAATAGAGTCCTGTGGATAATTGATGAGGAAATGTAGTGTGGAGGTTAGGATGGAAATGTAGTGTGGAGGTTAGGATGGAAATGTAGTTTGAACCCGGTTCTACAGTATCTTCACTACAGCACAATGAGCCTTTCACTGGGCTTCTGCTACTACTGAGCTGTACCCCTTATTAAAACCCGGAGAGGAGGGAGGAGTGGAACTTTCTCAGGGAGTGCCAGGGTTCTCTCTTTTAATTAAGTGGCACTCTCAATACGAGTCCCCTGTCTATGACCTCTGGATGATATAACTTCAGTTTGTTTTCATTCTAAACGTGCCCCCTAAGTTACTGATTTGCACCCTATTTGACCCCCGGCTGACCCTGGCAGCACCTTTCTCTGACCCTACTCAATAAAACACCAATCTGTTTTATTTTCACTCTCTGTTATACCTTTCTCTCTCTCCGTCTCTCCCTCGCCCTCACAATGCCTTAGTCAGCATCCCGTTACACTCACTCGCACACGGACGGACGGACAGATGGACGGACGGACGGACGGTGAGGTATTGCACATTTGCCCTGACCGTGTCTATAAAAAGAGCTCCTCTCATTACAGTATATCATTACAGACGCACAGCTGACTGGAGATCTGTCTGTCCCACAGCTGACTGGAGATCTGTCTGTCCCACAGCTGACTGGAGATCTGTCTGTCCCACAGCTGACTGGAGATCTGTCTGTCCCACAGCTGACTGGAGATCTGTCTGTCCCACAGCTGACTGGAGATCTGTCTGTCCCACAGCTGACTGGAGATCTGTCTGTCCCACAGCTGACTGGAGATCTGTCTGTCCCACAGCTGACTGGAGATCTGTCTGTCCCACAGCTGACTGGAGATCTGTCTGCCCCACAGCTGACTGGAGATCGGTCTGTCCCACAGCAGAGTATATCAACTGACTACTATTCTGTCTCTCACTGTCTTTTTTCTGTCTTTCTCTCTGTTTCTACTCTCTCTCTCGCTCTCTCTCGCTCTCTGTCTCTCTCTCTATATGTGTAGAGCTCATGGTTGGGCGATTCCCTATCTCTCTGACTCTGTTTATCACTCCGGGGGTAGCCAAGTTTCAGTGTTCGTTTACATCAGCTGGGCAGAGGGTAGAGGAGAGGAGAAGGGGAGAGGAGGAGAGGAGAGGGGGAGAGGAGGAGAAGGGGAGAGGAGGAGAAGGGGAGAGGAGAGGACCAGAGGAGAGAGAAGGAGAGACTAATCTGCTTCTGACATGTTCACCAGTCAGTCACATACTACTACGCTGTAATCACTTAGTGTTTCTTTTTCTAAATATTATGTGCACTAAGTTGTTTTATATTTCCAAAGCCATCATAACCTCTAATAGACTGTTAACATTAAACCTGTCACATTTCCTGTCATGCACCATGCTCACTGTCTCAGAAGAGAAAATCCACTGTATAAATATGACATTTCTTTTACGTCTGTGGGTTAGCTCCACAGCCCAGTGCAGGGTACTTTCCCTGACCCTACCCTGTCCCTTCCTGGCCAGTGTTTGATGAGAGCTGTCATGAGTTTTACTGTGAATATTAGACTTCATTGTTGACAGTCCACTACAGACCTTTCCTCTGGCGTTCACACTCTGTAACCTGAGAGAACACTTCTCCCACTACCTTCATAACCCTCTCTCACACAGAGTCTGTGTGTACAATATGCCTATAAGAGGCCCTCTGTGTTCCTCTGGGTGTGTGTGTGTGTGCCACTCCAAAATAGACCCCCCCGACTATTGCTTGTACACAGAGCCCTGTGTGCCCGTTTGGGAGCATAGGAAGTCCAGACAGTGTGTGTGTGTATGCGCAAGTGAGAGCGAGAGAGTATGTGTATGAGAGAGTCCAGATGACAACTTTTGAAGTAAGGTCTGAAGTCTTGTTATGGTTTGGGCACAGAAACACCCATTCAGCGTCCCCCTCTAACCCATTCCCTCCTCACCCCGCTGCTCTGGAAACCACATCTCCCACATCAGTCAGGCCTTCTACTTGTAAATGATTCCTTACTGAACACACACACCCTTCCTCATCCATTGCCACCACCCCTTGGTTCCTGGCCCTGTCTTTCTTCTTGGCATAGGAAGTAGGGGTTGAGGAAGCCAGGTATGGGGTAACTCTTTGGTTGGGGGTAGAGAGAGGGCGGAGGCAAGGTTGGCGTTTGGCAGGCTGCATTTGCAAACAGTGAGCACTGTCTCTCTGTCAATCCGAATTTATGTCTCTACAACTTTACCTTACTAAGAAACACCGACTCAGAGCTGTTTAGCAATTTTTGCATTTCCCTTCCTGGCTCTCTCCCGCTCCCCTCTCTCTCACGCTCTCTCTCACGCTCTCTCTGACGCTCTCTCTCACGTTCTCGCTCACGCTCCCGCTCTCTCTCCCTCTCACGCTCTCTCTCCCCCTCACGCTCTATCTCCCCCTCACGCTCTATCTCCCCCTCACGCTCTCTCTCTCTCCCCATCACGCTCTCTCTCTCCCCCTCACGCTTTCTCTCTCCCGCTCACGCTCTCTCTCATGCTCTCTCTCCCGCTCACGCTCTCCCCCTCACGCTCTCTCTCCCGCTCACGCTCTCTCCCCCTCACGCTCTCTCCGGCTCCCTCTCCTGCTCCCGCTCTCTCCGGCTCCCTCTCCTGCTCCCGCTCTCTCCGGCTCCCTCTCCTGCTCCCGCTCTCTCCGGCTCCCTCTCCTGCTCCCGCTCTCTCCGGCTCCCTCTCCTGCTCCCGCTCTCTCCCGCTCCCTCTCCTGCTCCCGCTCTCTCCCGCTCCCTCTCCTGCTCCCGCTCTCTCCCGCTCCCTCTCCTGCTCTCTCCCGCTCCCTCTCCTGCTCCCGCTCTCTCCCGCTCCCTCTCCTGCTCCCGCTCTCTCTCCCTCTCGCTCCTGCTCTCTCCCGCTCCCTCTCCTGCTCCCGCTCTCTCCCGCTCCCTCTCCTGCTCCCGCTCTCTCCCGCTCCCTCTCCTGCTCCCGCTCTCTCCGGCTCCCTCTCCTGCTCCCGCTCTCTCCGGCTCCCTCTCCTGCTCCCGCTCTCTCCGGCTCCCTCTCCTGCTCCCGCCTCTCCCGCTCCCTCTCCTGCTCCCGCTCTCTCCGGCTCCCTCTCCTGCTCCCGCTCTCTCCGGCTCCCTCTCCTGCTCCCGCTCTCTCTGGCTCCCTCTCCTGCTCCCGCTCTCTCCCGCTCCCTCTCCTGCTCCCGCTCTCTCCCGCTCCCTCTCCTGCTCCCGCTCTCTCCCGCTCCCTCTCCTGCTCCCGCTCTCTCCCGCTCCCTCTCCTGCTCCCGCTCTCTCCCGCTCCCTCTCCTGCTCCCGCTCTCTCCCGCTCCCTCTCTTGCTCCCGCTCTCTCCCGCTCCCTCTCCTGCTCCCGCTCTCTCCCGCTCCCTCTCCTGCTCCCGCTCTCTCCCGCTCCCCTCTCCTGCTCCCGCTCTCTCCCGCTCCCTCTCCTGCTCCTGCTCTCTCCATCTCGCTCCTGCTCTCTCCGCTCCCTCTCCTGCTCCCGCTCTCTCCCGCTCCCTCTCCTGCTCCCGCTCTCTCCCTCTCGCTCCTGCTCTCTCCTGCTCCCTCTCGCACTCTCTCTCTCTCCCGCTCTCTCTCCCACTCTCTCTCCCGCTCTCTCTCCCACTCTCTCTCTGTCCTTCTCCCGCTCTCTGTCCTGCTCCCGCTCTCTCTCCCTCTCCTGCTCCCGCTCTCTCCCGCTCTCTCTCCCGCTCTCTGTCCTTCTCCCGCTCTCTCTCCCTCTCCTGCTCCCGCTCTCTCCTGCTCCCGCTCTCTCCCGCTCTCTCTCCCTCTCCTGCTCCCGCTCTCTCCTGCTCCCGCTCTCTCCTGCTCCCGCTCGCTCTCTCTCGCACTCGCTCTCTCTCGCACTCGCTCTCTCTCCCACGCTCTCTCCCACGCTCTCTCCTGCTCCCTCTCTCTCCCGCTCTCTCTCTCCCGCTCGCTCCCGCTCTCTCTCCCTCTCTCTCCTGCTCTCTCTTCTGCTCTGTCTTGCTCCCGCTCTCTCCCGCTCCCGCTCTCTCTCGCACTCTCGCTCCCGCTCTCTCTCCTTCTCCCGCTCTCTCTCCTTCTCCCGCTCTCTCTCCTGCTTGCTCCTTCTCCCGCTCTCTCTCCTTCTCCCGCTCTCTCTCTCCTGCTCCCGCTCTCTCCCACTCTCTCTCCCACTCCCTCTCGCTCCTGCTCTCTCTCCCTCTCGCTCTTTCCCACTCTCTCGCCCGCTCGCTCTCTCTCGCTCCCTCTCGCTCCCTCTCGCTCCTGCTCTCTCTCCCTCTCGCTCTTTCCCACTCTCTCTCCCGCTAGCTCTCTCTCCCGCTCGCTCTCTCTCTCTCCCTCTCGCTCCCGCTCGCTCCTGCTCTCTCCCGCTCCCGCTCTTTCCCACTCTCTCTCCCTCTCGCTCGTGCTCTCTCTCCCGCTCGCTCTTGCTCTCTGCCGTTCTCTCTCCTGCTCCCGCTCTCTCTCCCACTCTCTCGCTCTCCCTCTCGCTCCCGCTTTCTCTCCCGCTCGCTGCCTCTCCCGCTCTTTCTCCTGCTCCCGCTCTCTCTCCCTCTCGCTCCCACTCTCCCTCTCGCTCCCACTCTCCCTCTCGCTCCCACTCTCCCTCTCCCTCTCGCTCTCCCTCTCGCTCTCGCTCTCTCTCTCTCTCTCTCGCTCTCTCTCTCCCTCTCGCTCCCGCTCTCTCTCTCCCTCTCGCTCCCGCTCTCTCTATCCCTCTCGCTCCCGCTCTCTCTCTCGCTCCCGCTCCCTCCCACTCATGCTCTCCCTCCCGCTCTCTCTCACTCTCTCGCTCCCGCTCCCTCCCACTCCTGCTCTCCCTCCCGCTCATCCTCTCTCTCTCCCTCCCACTCTCTCTCTCTCCCTCCCGCTCATCCTCTCTCTCCCTCCCGCTCATCCTCTCTCTCTCTCTCGCTCCCGCTCTCTCTCTCGCTCCCGCTCTCTCTCTTGCTCCCGCTCTCTCTCTCGCTCCCGCTCTCTCTCTCGCTCCCGCTCTCTCTATCCCTCTCGCTCCCGCTCTCTCTCTCGCTCCCGCTCCCTCCCACTCATGCTCTCCCTCCCGCTCTCTCTCACTCTCTCGCTCCCGCTCCCTCCCACTCCTGCTCTCCCTCCCGCTCATCCTCTCTCTCTCCCTCCCACTCTCTCTCCCTCCCGCTCATCCTCTCTCTCCCTCCCGCTCATCCTCTCTCTCTCTCTCGCTCCCGCTCTCTCTCTTGCTCCCGCTCTCTCTCTCGCTCCCGCTCTCTCTCTTGCTCCCGCTCTCTCTCTCGCTCCCGCTCTCTCTCTTGCTCCCGCTCTCTCTCTCGCTCCCGCTCTCTCTCTCTCCCGCTCTCTCTCTCGCTCCCGCTCTCTCTCGCTCCGCTCTCTCTCTCGCTCCCGCTCTCTCTCTCACTCCTGCTCTCCCTCCCGCTCATCCTCTCTCTCCCGCTCCTACTCTCTCTCCCACTCCTGCTCTCTCTCCTGCTCATCCTCTCTCTCCCGCTCCTACTCTCTCTCCCACTCTCTCTCCCGCTCCTACTCTCTCTCCCACTCTCTCTCTCGCTCCCTCTCTCTCCCGCTCCTACTCTCTCTCCCGCTCCTACTCTCTCTCCCACTCTCTCTCTCGCTCCCGCTCTCTCTCTCGCTCTCTCTCTCTCCCTCCCGCTCTCTCTCTCGCTCCCGCTCTCTCCCACTCCTGCTCTCCCTCCCGCTCATCCTCTCTCTCCCGCTCCTACTCTCTCTCCCACTCTCTCTCCCACTCCTGCTCTCTCTCCTGCTCATCCTCTCTCTCCCGCTCCTACTCTCTCTCCCACTCTCTCTCCCGCTCCTACTCTCTCTCCCACTCTCTCTCTCGCTCCCGCTCTCTCTCTCGCTCCCGCTCCCGCTCTCTCTCGCTCCCGCTCTCTCTCCCACTCCTGCTCTCCCTCCCGCTCATCCTCTCTCTCCCGCTCCTACTCTCTCTCCCACTCTCTCTCCCACTCCTGCTCTCTCTCCTGCTCATCCTCTCTCTCCCGCTCCTACTCTCTCTCCCTCCCTCTCTCTCCCACTCCTGCTCTCTCTCCTGCTCATCCTCTCTCTCCCGCTCCTACTCTCTCTCCCACTCTCCCTCCCGCTCATCCTCTCTCTCCCGCTCCTACTCTCTCTCCCGCTCCTGTTCTCTCTCCTGCTCATCCTCTCTCCCGCTCCTACTCTCTCTCCCACTCTCTCTCTCTCTCCTGCTCTTTCTTTCACTCTTTCTCTCCTTCCCTCTGGACGTGAATTGTAAACAGTGAAACTTGGTTATCCAATGCTTGTCGTGAAGCTGAAAATGAGTGCCTCTGAGTCAGAGGGTTTGGGTTAAATGCAGAAAACACATTTCAGATGAAGGCATTCAGTTGTACAACTGACCAGGTATCCCCCTTTTCCTTTCCTTTCGTTGGTTTTCCCCTGACAGGTGGCACATTCTCAGGACTGACTAACCAAAATGTCTTCAAAATATCTTAGTCAGTTATCCCTCTGAGGAAAATATAAGAACCTATGACCTTCTGACCAACCCGACAGAAAAATAAGGGCCAGCCGATGACACGTACACAGGAACTCTGTGAAAGTGTTTGGTTGGATGGGACAGTTATTGAGCGTTCATGTGACAGCATACAGCATGAATTCACCATGATGGGTTTTATTCCCACCTCCCAAATGATGATAAGAAATTAGAAGCCAGTTATTTGAAATAGAGTGAGAAGTGTGGTGTTTGCCGTCTGTGTGACTGTGTTGAATCATTGGTTTCTGGACGTTACTGTTTTATTCACATTAGGTCACTGTTGAATTATTGATTGAAAGGAAAGTCTGAGCTGTGTAGAGACACACACACACATGGCATGTCAGTCTGTGGTTGTTTGTCACTGAGTGGTGTTCCATGTTTAAACAGCAGCAGATGTCAGGTAGGTCTCTCTCCCTCCTCTCTTTCCACTTCCCTCTGGACTGAAGACTGAATATATTGAATCCAAATGGAAAGTGATCCTTGGCCAACAGCTGTGTTAAGTACAGAGACGTTACTGTACAAGAAAACCTATTGGCAACATCAAGCAAACATACTGGCAACGTACTGCTAGTCAGACAGGCAAAGTGTGTGAGAATTGTTTTGGACAAATGTACCAAACAATCCTGCAACCCTTGGCAACATTGTTTTGAGGCATGCCAAAGTTTGTAGCTGTGTAAAACTAGTAATGAGAACAACATGAATATCAATGCTGACAATCTGACACCTCTTCTATGCTTGAAACAATGTTTTCTGTGGGGATGACACGGTGTGAAAACAAAGATCATTGTTGAGAGAGGAGTTTCACTGTGTATCACATCAGCATTGTTGCACAAAACAGTTTCATGGTCTACAAGCTCAGTTTCAGTAGCCATGGGGCCCCTTACAGAGGTGTGTGTGTGTGTGTGTGTGTGTGTGTGTGTGTGTGTGTGTGTGTGTACGCTAGGGCAGGATATGAGGAAACTTTTGGGCTGCACTGTGGATATTTGTCCGCATTAACTTGGAACATTTAGTTTAAACAGACATGGAGCTGGGTTCAAGTCTAGTTCGCTGTGTGTGTGTGTGTGTGTGTGTGTGTGTGTGTGTGTGTGTGTGTGTGTGTCTCTCTGTGTGTGTCTCTGTGTGTGTGTGTCTGTGTGTGTGTGTCTCTGTCTGTGTGTTTGTGTGTCTATGAGAGAGAGAGCGTGTGTGTGGTCAGTAATGTTACTCACAGTCACGCTTGCTCAGTACCGTTTGCAGCATGTTATGTGTGTACAGTATAATGTGTGGAGGAAATTGACGTGGCTTTTTTATGATGTAGGTTTTGGCTAAACTGTTTGGTGCACATAAAGTGTAGGTGGGAGTGTGTATGGTGCAGTAGATCAGGAGGAAATGTAAGGTGTGATAGAGTGCTGAGGTATAGGAGTGTGTGTGTGTGAGAGAGATTGTGTGTGTGTGAGATTGTACTGCCGAGCTGAATCCTGTTGATGTAGAGGGCGTTTGTTTTAGGGGGAACCAAATCTCTCTGACCCCTCTGAATTCCTCGTCTCCTACTGGGCAGACTATAGTGGGAGCTTAGAGAGGACACACACACTGCTCCGATGTGTCTTTCTGAGCTTCTAGCGAATCAGTGTTATGATGTAGGGCCCTGGCCTCCCAGAAGGGTATTGTGTGCTCAGACGAAGCACATAGATATTCCAGCATCAGTGGGATTGTTTCAGTGTGTGTGTCATTTCTTCCCAGCCTGTTGTATATTTACCTATGATGATTCTCACACTGTTCATTTTATTGGCCATTGGATAGATGTAGGAGCTGATTATGACAGATGTGTTTTGGAGCACTCAGCAGCACGGAGACTGATCTGAGCTAGGTTTCATATTGCGCAGTCACTTGGAACTGAATATGAGGGATTAATACTTCTGTTCAGTTTCTGCCACTTTTCCAGCTCTATATCCAACCTGTGAGTTTCTGTCTAGGTTTCAGCTCGAGGGTTAAAAGCTCATGATCAATTTGAGCATACAATAACAGGTTTTCTTCATTATTTGGGGGAATTCATTTTATTAAAATAAAATTGAATTTTTTTGCGTGTTGCATAAATTGGAATCCATAGTGTATTTTGTACTGAAATATCTAGCCCTTGTCATTTAGCGGTATGCTAGCTATTAGCCTGGCATAATATACAATAGCTAGAAGTTAGCATGGTGAATTAGCTTGTACATGACCTAGTCTATCCTACCCATGACCCCATCCATCTCCTTTAATCCTGAGTTATCAGCTGTCATTGTAATTACCATGTTGGTCAGGCTCTGGGAGAAATATTGTCATTTTACCATATTCCTCCCCTGATCATGTACTACCATAACTCGCCTTTAAAGGCCCTGACCCATCCACCCCGAACACACACACACACACACACACACACACACACACACACACACACACACACACACATCCACCAATCCTGACAGGGTAGAACCCTTAGAGGTCATAGTTGAAAGGTTATGGGGTCATGGGGTTGTGGTGGTCAGAGCTCTGTTGAGAAGCGCTGTCAGCGGCCACTCCCAGTCCCAGTTCCCAGCATGCTGAGGGTGAGGTCAGTGTCTGTCTGCCAGGCCACGGTCATGCTGAGAAACATGGGAAAGAGTGGTGGACGATTAATCACAGCCAATAAGGCGGAACCAAGCACCAACACCCATTACAGAGAGGGTGTGTGTGTGTGGTACTCTCTGAAACAATACAAGGCTCTCTAATAGAAAGGGTCCAAAATAAATTGGTCGTGTTCAGTAGGCATCTTACTGGACAAAACAGTGAGAGGGAGCAGAACAGGGAGGTGCTATCTGAACTTGTCCAATAAGAAGGTCTTGTTTTGCTACTGTGTGTCCTAATGAACAGGACCTTTCTGTTACACTAGAATGCCATTAGAATACTTTTGATAGCCTTTGAGTTGTTATGGCCATAGCTGTACATGAGCCTCCTCTCCTCCTGGCTCCTGGCTATACCTCCTCTGCTCCTGGCTGTACCTCCTCTCCTCCTGGCTCCTGGCTGTACCTCCTCTCCTCCTGGCTGTACCTCCTCTCCTCCTGGCTGTACCTCCTCTCCTCCTGGCTCCTGGCTGTACCTCCTCTCCTCCTGGTTGTACCTCCTCTCCTCCTGGTTGTAACTCATCTGCTCCTGGCTGTACCTCATCTGCTCCTGGCTGTACCTCCTCTGCTCCTGGCTGTACCTCCTCTGCTCCTGGCTGTACCTCCTCTCCTCCTGGCTGTACCTCCTCTCCTCCTGGTTGTACCTCCTCTCCTCCTGGCTGTACCTCCTCTCCTCCTGGCTGTACCTCCTCTGCTCCTGGCTGTACCTCCTCTGCTCCTGGCTGTACCTCCTCTGCTCCTGGCTGTACCTCCTCTGCTCCTGGCTGTACCTCCTCTGCTCCTGGCTGTACCTCCTCTCCTCCTGGCTGTACCTCCTCTCCTCCTGGCTGTACCTCCTCTGCTCCTGGCTGTACCTCCTCTGCTCCTGGCTGTACCTCCTCTGCTCCTGGCTGTACCTCCTCTGCTCCTGGATGTACCTCCTCTCCTCCTGGTTCCTGGCTGTACCTCCTCTGCTCCTGGTTCCTGGCTGTACCTCCTCTGCTCCTGGCTGTACCTCCTCTGCTCCTGGCTGTACCTCCTCTGCTTCTGGCTGTACCTCCTCTCCTCCTGGCTGTACCTCCTCTCCTCCTGGCTGTACCTCCTTTCCTCCTGGCTGTACCTCCTCTGCTCCTGGATATACCTCCTCTCCTCCTGGTTCCTGGCTGTACCTCCTCTCCTCCTGGTTGTACCTCCTCTGCTCCTGGCTGTACCTCCTCCTCTGCTCCTGGCTGTACCTCCTCTGCTCCTGGCTGTACCTGGCTGTACCTCCTCTGCTCCTGGCTGTACCTCCTCTGCTCCTGGCTGTACCTCCTCTGCTCCTGGCTGTACCTCCTCTGCTCCTGGCTGTACCTCCTCTGCCCCTGGCTGTACCTCCTCTCCTCCTGGCTGTACCTCCTCTCCTCCTGGCTGTACCTCCTCTCCTCCTGGCTGTACCTCCTCTCCTCCTGGTTCCTGGCTGTACCTCCTCTGCTCCTGGCTGTACCTCCTCTGCTCCTGGCTGTACCTCCTCTCCTCCTGGCTGTACCTCCTCTCCTCCTGGCTGTACCTCCTCTCCTCCTGGCTGTACCTCCTCTCCTCCTGGCTGTACCTCCTCTCCTCCTGGCTGTACCTCCTCTGCTCCTGGCTGTACCTCCTCTCCTCCTGGCTGTACCTCCTCTCCGCCTGGCTGCACCTCCTCTCCGCCTGGCTGCACCTCCTCTCCTCCTGGCTGTACCAGCTCCTGAATGGCTGCTCAGTCGTAGCAGGTCTATATAGGTAGTACTTTACATTGGATGTGGCACTCATACAGTAGATTGTATTTCTATGCTTGTACTTGTTACTTTGTATTGTTGTACAGTAATGTACATATTAGTTTGAACAGCCGTCTGTTGTCCATACTCCATGCTGCCAGTGGGATGACAGGAACCATAATAAGGTGGTGTGTTATCTCACAGAAATACATGGTGTATTGGTCTATTGTGTAACACAGCCTCTAGCAGCAGACAGCAGGGTGCTGAAAGAGGACCGCTGGGTCCTGACAGGTTTGAAATGAGGGTCAAACGCTGATGCTCTCTTTTCCTCTCTGAGCATCAGCACCTTTTTGTCTGCTCACACACTCTGACACTGATGACAGGGGTGCTGAGGCAATGTGTCACGTAGCAGCATGTACAGAACATGACACACACCCAAACACATTCCTTACCTTACACAGTACAGTACTTACGTTGTTCAGCTGCGTTCTTTACCATTGGATCTTTAGAATTTGCTAGAAGCTGGGACCTCTCTTCTCTACTGACAGCTTCATTAGGGACTTAACACCTAACTGGACTTAACATGGATTTTAAAAGATCCCTCTGAGAGAGGAGACTGTTGAGGACTGCACCAGACTGTACCGAGGACTGCACCAGACTGTACCGAGGACTGCACCAGACTGTACCGAGCACTGTACCGAGGACTGCACCAGACTGTACCGAGGACTGCACCAGACTGTACCGAGGACTGCACCAAACTGTACCGAGGACTGTACTGAGGACTGCACCAGACTGTACCGAGGACTGCACCAGACTGTACCGAGGACTGCACCAGACTGTACCGAGGACTGCACCAGACTGTACCGAGGACTGTACTGAGGACTGCACCAGCCTGTCCCGAGGACGGCACCAGCCTGTCCCGAGGACGGCACCAGCCTGTCCCGAGGACGGCACCAGCCTGTCCCGAGGACGGCACCAGCCTGTCCCGAGGACGGCACCAGCCTGTCCCGAGGACGGCACCAGCCTGTCCCGAGGAGTGCACCAGACTGTCCCGAGGAGTGCACCAGACTGTCCCGAGGAGTGCACCAGACTGTCCCGAGGAGTGCACCAGCTTGTGTTGAGGACTGCACCAGCTTGTGATGAGGACTGCACCAGCCTGTGTTGAGGAGTGGACCAGACTGTACCGAGGACTGCACCAGCCTGTGTTGAGGAGTGCACCAGCCTGTGTTGAGGAGTGGACCAGACTGTACCGAGGACTGCACGAGCCTGTGTTGAGGAGTGCACCAGACTTTCCCGAGGACTGCACCAGCCTGTGTTGAGGAGTGCACCAGCCTGTGTTGAGGAGTGCACCAGCTTGTGTTGAGGAGTGCACCAGCTTGTGTTGAGGAGTGCACCAGCTTGTGTTGAGGAGTGCACCAGCTTGTGTTGAGGAGTGCACCAGCTTGTGTTGAGGAGTGCACCAGCCTGTGTTGAGGAGTGCACCAGCTTGTGTTGAGGAGTGCACCAGCTTGTGTTGAGGAGTGCACCAGCTTGTGTTGAGGAGTGCACCAGCCTGTGTTGAGGAGTGCACCAGCCTGTGTTGAGGAGTGCACCAGCCTGTGTTGAGGAGTGCACCAGCCTGTGTTGAGGAGTGCACCAGCCTGTGTTGAGGAGTGCACCAGCCTGTGTTGAGGAGTGCACCAGCCTGTGTTGAGGAGTGCACCAGCCTGTGTTGAGGAGTGCACCAGCCTGTGTTGAGGAGTGCACCAGCCTGTGTTGAGGAGTGCACCAGCCTGTGTTGAGGAGTGCACCAGCCTGTGTTGAGGAGTGCACCAGCCTGTGTTGAGGAGTGCACCAGCCTGTGTTGAGGAGTGCACCAGCCTGTGTTGAGGAGTGCACCAGCCTGTGTTGAGGAGTGCACCAGCCTGTGTTGAGGAGTGCACCAGCCTGTGTTGAGGAGTGCACCAGCCTGTGTTGAGGAGTGCACCAGCCTGTGTTGAGGAGTGCACCAGCCTGTGTTGAGGAGTGCACCAGCCTGTGTTGAGGAGTGCACCAGCCTGTGTTGAGGAGTGCACCAGCCTGTGTTGAGGAGTGCACCAGCCTGTGTTGAGGAGTGCACCAGCCTGTGTTGAGGAGTGCACCAGCCTGTGTTGAGGAGTGCACCAGCCTGTGTTGAGGAGTGCACCAGCCTGTGTTGAGGAGTAAAAGAGGAGCAGGCTGAGAAGGACAGGTGGGGGTATCCACACACACACACACACACCGGTATTTTAGTGGACCTCTGACCCTCTAAAACACACTACATGTAGGACCCTAGAACACGCTACAGGCTGGAAGCCTGGCCACCTCCTCAGCTCGACACGCTGACTTACACGCCTCATGCCTGGCACATGAATGAAGTGTGTCCAATGGGTTTGTAGCTATTTGATGTATAGGCCCTCATGTCTGCTTTCTAGGAGGTTACCGTGTACTTGTATACCCCCACCTGTCTTCCTCAGCCTGCTCCTCTTCATCTGTATGATAGTTTAGTAGAGGGTTAGGTTTAGGCCAGTGACCCCTCCACTCCTTACAAGGAGGTCGCTATGCACCCTACTACACTGATCACACTACGGTGGAGCCGTGTGTGTGTGTGTGTGTGTGCGTGTGCGTGTGCGCGTGCGCGTGCGCGAGACCAGGGGCGATGTCGTCAGCTGTTATTGTTCCATGTGTCCCTCTACTCACTATTAAATGCTCCTGCTTCTGGCTTACAACCTGGAAACTGAACCCACAGGTTAGAGGTCACACTTGTCTTTTTAAAGATGGACTGTTCTGAGAAGCTGGTAGAGTGGAGGCCCATGCAGCCCTGTCCCAACGCTCTCTGAGGGGGTCAGAGGAGAGCACCATTGGTAAGGTGACTATGGTCTACAGCTGGGGAGATGGGTAGGGAAAGGGGCGAGGGTTGGGGGTATCACACACACTCAGACTGGGAGGAGGTTTGGTGAGTGGTCATTAATGCCCCAGTAGGATATATTGCCTGGGTCGTAAATCAGAGGGGTGTAATCACCGTGGCGATAGCAGCTGGTGCCGGGGTCGTGAGCATGGCGTCAGCCTGTGGAATAATGTGTCTTTCTGTGGACCTGACATGGCACCACATCAGACACATGGCCTTTAACAACATGGAAGGACATGGAGACTCATGGCAAGACACTGAGGTACTGTCCATCAGAGAGACAGATTTGGACTTGCTCTGTTCTCAGTTCAGAACAAAAGTGAAGTGACTTTAATTGCTTTAACTAAGGAGAAGGTAGAAATGTTGTAGGAGGATGAGCAGAGAGAGTGACTTATGTTGTCTTTGGTGAGATCATGTTTATACAGCAACAGTCTCTTATCCCCCCCTCTCTCTCCCTCTCCTCTCCCCTCTCTCTCTCCCCTCTCTCTCCTCTCTCCCTCCCTCTCATGTATTCCCACTCTGAGTGCTGTCCTCTTGGTGAGCTCTGTGGTACGTATCATTTCTCTACTCCTGTCTGTCAGTGTACCCACGTCTGTAAACCCTGACTACACGACAGGGCCCCAGACATACTGACAGACACAGGGCCTAGGGGGTGAGCTGCACACTGTGGCCCTACTGACAGACAGAGGGCCTGGAGAGCGAGCTGCGCACTGGGGCCCAGGCCTTGACAGAGAGAAGAGTGACTTAATGAGTTCTCTTACACACTCAGTCACCCACTGAGGCTAAACGACCATTACTCACAGGACTAATATGTATGTTTTCACACATACCTCCATCCTCTCTCTTTCCTCTCTCTCTCCTCTCTTCTCTCCCTCTTCTCTCTCCCTCCTCTCCTCTCTCCCTCCTCTCCTCTCTCCCTCCAACCCGTCTCCCTCCTCTCCTCTCTCGCTCCAACCCGTCTCCCTCCTCTCCTCTCTCCCTCCAACCCGTCTCCCTCCTCTCCTCTCTCGCTCCAACCCGTCTCCCTCCTCTCCTCTCTCGCTCCAACCCGTCTCCCTCCTCTCCTCTCTCGCTCCAACCCGTCTCCCTCCTCTCCTCTCTCCCTCCAACCCGTCTCCCTCCTCTCCTCTCTCCCTCCAACCCGTCTCCCTCCTCTCCTCTCTCCCTCCAACCCGTCTCCCTCCTCTCCTCTCTCCCTCCAACCCGTCTCCCTCCTCTCCTCTCTCCCTCCAACCCGTCTCCCTCCTCTCCTCTCTCCCTCCAACCCGTCTCTCTTCTCTCCTCTCTCCCACCCTATTTCCCTCCCTCCTCTCCTCTCTCCCTCCTCTCCTTTCTCCCTCCAACCCGTCTCTCTTCTCTCCTCTCTCCTCTCCCTCCTCTCCTCTCTCCCTCCAACCCATCTCTCTTCTCTCCTCTCTCCCTCCCTATTTCCCTCCCTCATGTTTTGTCACATCAGACTAATATGTTTTAAGTCATACAAACCCTTTACTCTTCTCTCTCCCTCCCTCATTCACTCCTCCCTCCGCTGCCTTTAACCTCTTCCCTGTCCCTCCTCTCTTCACTTTTCAAACCCCCTGCCTGTTCCCTTGTTCTTGCCTATGTTTTTCCGCTCCCAGCTACTATCCAATCAGATCCACATTGACATTATCCCACCCCTAGTTAGCCACAATTGACTTAAAAAGCCAAACATAACAAAATATCTGCCAATTAATTTCCAGCAATGCTGCCCGTCTGCCCCTGTAGACAGAAAGACTTTCCCCAAAACCTTCTCAGTGAAATGTTAACTGCAAAGTAAGCTTACCTGGCAGAATGATATCATGAGTATTTGTATTAATCGGGTGGGATTTTTTTTTGCAAAGTCTGTCAGGACATATGCAGCAGCAAAAACATCACTAGACCAGTTCATTAATCTCTTGCAAAAAATGAAGGGGTATTACAACGTCCCTTTTCCAGCCCTAAAAGTGTTCTTTCCTTTCACAATTTCAGTGTTTCTCTATGAATAATTGTAATTTTGAGAGTGTAAAACGGAGAAAACGGAATTTGGGAAAATACTGCCGGTTGTTTTATAATTCTCTTCAGCACAGAATCAGAGAGAAAGTAGCACAGGATCAGAGAGAAAGTAGCACAGGATCAGAGAAAGTAGCACAGGATCAGAGAAAGTAGCACAGGATCAGAGAGAAAGTAGCACAGGATCAGAGAAAGTAGCACAGGATCAGAGAAAGTAGCACAGGATCAGAGAAAGTAGCACAGGATCAGAGAGAAAGTAGCACAGGATCAGAGAGAAAGTAGCACAGGATCAGAGAGAAAGTAGCACAGGATCAGAGAGAAAGTAGCACAGGATCAGAGAGAAAGTAGCACAGGATCAGAGAGAAAGTAGCACAGGATCAGAGAGAAAGTAGCACAGGATCAGAGAGAAAGTAGCACAGGATCAGAGAGAAAGTAGCACAGGATCAGAGAGAAAGTAGCACAGGATCAGAGAAAGTAGCACAGGATCAGAGAGAAAGTAGCACAGGATCAGAGAGAAAGTAGCACAGGATCAGAGAGAAAGTAGCACAGGATCAGAGAGAAAGTAGCACAGGATCAGAGAGAAAGTAGCACAGGATCAGAGAGAAAGTAGCACAGGATCAGAGAGAAAGTAGCACAGGATCAGAGAGAAAGTAGCACAGGATCAGAGAGAAAGTAGCACAGGATCAGAGAGAAAGTAGCACAGGATCAGAGAGAAAGTAGCACAGGATCAGAGAGAAAGTAGCACAGGATCAGAGAGAAAGTAGCACAGGATCAGAGAGAAAGTAGCACAGGATCAGAGAGAAAGTAGCACAGGATCAGAGAGAAAGTAGCACAGGATCAGAGAGAAAGTAGCACAGGATCAGAGAAAGTAGCACAGGATCAGAGAGAAAGTAGCACAGGATCAGAGAGAAAGTAGCACAGGATCAGAGAAAGTAGCACAGGATCAGAGAAAGTAGCACAGGATCAGAGAGAAAGTAGCACAGGATCAGAGAGAAAGTAGCACAGGATCAGAGAGAAAGTAGCACAGGATCAGAGAGAAAGTAGCACAGGATCAGAGAGAAAGTAGCACAGGATCAGAGAGAAAGTAGCACAGGATCAGAGAGAAAGTAGCACAGGATCAGAGAAAGTAGCACAGGATCAGAGAGAAAGTAGCACAGGATCAGAGAGAAAGTAGCACAGGATCAGAGAGAAAGTAGCACAGGATCAGAGAGAAAGTAGCACAGGATCAGAGAGAAAGTAGCACAGGATCAGAGAGAAAGTAGCACAGGATCAGAGAGAAAGTAGCACAGGATCAGAGAGAAAGTAGCACAGGATCAGAGAGAAAGTAGCACAGGATCAGAGAGAAAGTAGCACAGGATCAGAGAGAAAGTAGCACAGGATCAGAGAGAAAGTAGCACAGGATCAGAGAGAAAGTAGCACAGGATCAGAGAAAGTAGCACAGGATCAGAGAGAAAGTAGCACAGGATCAGAGAGAAAGTAGCACAGGATCAGAGAGAAAGTAGCACAGGATCAGAGAGAAAGTAGCACAGGATCAGAGAGAAAGTAGCACAGGATCAGAGAGAAAGTAGCACAGGATCAGAGAGAAAGTAGCACAGGATCAGAGAAAGTAGCACAGGATCAGAGAGAAAGTAGCACAGGATCAGAGAGAAAGTAGCACAGGATCAGAGAGAAAGTAGCACAGGATCAGAGAGAAAGTAGCACAGGATCAGAGAGAAAGTAGCACAGGATCAGAGAGAAAGTAGCACAGGATCAGAGAGAAAGTAGCACAGGATCAGAGAGAAAGTAGCACAGGATCAGAGAGAAAGTAGCACAGGATCAGAGAGAAAGTAGCACAGGATCAGAGAGAAAGTAGCACAGGATCAGAGAGAAAGTAGCACAGGATCAGAGAAAGTAGCACAGGATCAGAGAGAAAGTAGCACAGGATCAGAGAGAAAGTAGCACAGGATCAGAGAGAAAGTAGCACAGGATCAGAGAGAAAGTAGCACAGGATCAGAGAGAAAGTAGCACAGGATCAGAGAGAAAGTAGCACAGGATCAGAGAGAAAGTAGCACAGGATCAGAGAGAAAAGCACAGGATCAGAGAGAAAGTAGCACAGGATCAGAGAGAAAGTAGCACAGGATCAGAGAGAAAGTAGCACAGGATCAGAGAGAAAGTAGCACAGGATCAGAGAGAAAGTAGCACAGGATCAGAGAGAAAGTAGCACAGGATCAGAGAGAAAGTAGCACAGGATCAGGATCAGATCAGAGAGAAAGTAGCACAGGATCAGAGAGAAAGTAGCACAGGATCAGAGAGAAAGTAGCACAGGATCAGAGAGAAAGTAGCACAGGATCAGAGAGAAAGTAGCACAGGATCAGAGAGAAAGTAGCACAGGATCAGAGAGAAAGTAGCACAGGATCAGAGAGAAAGTAGCACAGGATCAGAGAGAAAGTAGCACAGGATCAGAGAGAAAGTAGCACAGGATCAGAGAAAGTAGCACAGGATCAGAGAAAGTAGCACAGGATCAGAGAGAAAGTAGCACAGGATCAGAGAGAAAGTAGCACAGGATCAGAGAGAAAGTAGCACAGGATCAGAGAGAAAGTAGCACAGGATCAGAGAGAAAGTAGCACAGGATCAGAGAAAGTAGCACAGGATCAGAGAGAAAGTAGCACAGGATCAGAGAAAGTAGCACAGGATCAGAGAGAAAGTAGCACAGGATCAGAGAGAAAGTAGCACAGGATCAGAGAGAAAGTAGCACAGGATCAGAGAGAAAGTAGCACAGGATCAGAGAGAAAGTAGCACAGGATCAGAGAGAAAGTAGCACAGGATCAGAGAGAAAGTAGCACAGGATCAGAGAAAGTAGCACAGGATCAGAGAGAAAGTAGCACAGGATCAGAGAAAGTAGCACAGGATCAGAGAGAAAGTAGCACAGGATCAGAGAGAAAGTAGCACAGGATCAGAGAGAAAGTAGCACAGGATCAGAGAGAAAGTAGCACAGGATCAGAGAGAAAGTAGCACAGGATCAGAGAGAAAGTAGCACAGGATCAGAGAGAAAGTAGCACAGGATCAGAGAGAAAGTAGCACAGGATCAGAGAAAGTAGCACAGGATCAGAGAAAGTAGCACAGGATCAGAGAGAAAGTAGCACAGGATCAGAGAGAAAGTAGCACAGGATCAGAGAGAAAGTAGCACAGGATCAGAGAGAAAGTAGCACAGGATCAGAGAAAGTAGCACAGGATCAGAGAGAAAGTAGCACAGGATCAGAGAGAAAGTAGCACAGGATCAGAGAAAGTAGCACAGGATCAGAGAGAAAGTAGCACAGGATCAGAGAAAGTAGCACAGGATCAGAGAGAAAGTAGCACAGGATCAGAGAAAGTAGCACAGGATCAGAGAGAAAGTAGCACAGGATCAGAGAAAGTAGCACAGAGAAAGTAGCACAGGATCAGAGAGAAAGTAGCACAGGATCAGAGAAAGTAGCACAGGATCAGAGAAAGTAGCACAGGATCAGGAAATCAGATCAGAGAAAGTAGCACAGGATCAGAGAAAGTAGCACAGGATCAGAGAGAAAGTAGCACAGGATCAGAGAGAAAGTAGCACAGGATCAGAGAAAGTAGCACAGGATCAGAGAAAGTAGCACAGGATCAGAGAAAGTAGCACAGGATCAGAGAAAGTAGCACAGGATCAGAGAAAGTAGCACAGGATCAGAGAGAAAGTAGCACAGGATCAGAGAAAGTAGCACAGGATCAGAGAGAAAGTAGCACAGGATCAGAGAGAAAGTAGCACAGGATCAGAGAAAGTAGCACAGGATCAGAGAGAAAGAGAGAGAAAGTAGCACAGGATCAGAGAGAAAGTAGCACAGGATCAGAGAGAAAGTAGCACAGGATCAGAGAGAAAGTAGCACAGGATCAGAGAGAAAGTAGCACAGGATCAGAGAGAAAGTAGCACAGGATCAGAGAGAAAGTAGCACAGGATCAGAGAAAGTAGCACAGGATCAGAGAAAGTAGCACAGGATCAGAGGAAAGAAAGTAGCACAGGATCAGAGAGAAAGTAGCACAGGATCAGAGAAAGTAGCACAGGATCAGAGAGAAAGTAGCACAGGATCAGAGAAAGTAGCACAGGATCAGAGAGAAAGTAGCACAGGATCAGAGAGAAAGTAGCACAGGATCAGAGAGAAAGTAGCACAGGATCAGAGAGAAAGTAGCACAGGATCAGAAAGAGAAAGGATCAGAGCACAGGATCAGAGAGAAAGTAGCACAGGATCAGAGAAAGTAGCACAGATCAGAGAGAAAGTAGCACAGGATCAGAGAAAGTAGCACAGGATCAGAGAGAAAGTAGCACAGGATCAGAGAGAAAGTAGCACAGGATCAGAGAAAGTAGCACAGGATCAGAGAGAAAGTAGCACAGGATCAGAGAAAGTAGCACAGGATCAGAGAGAAAGTAGCACAGGATCAGAGAGAAAGTAGCACAGGATCAGAGAGAAAGTAGCACAGGATCAGAGAAAGTAGCACAGGATCAGAGAAAGTAGCACAGAATCAGAGAGAAAGTAGCACAGGATCAGAGAAAGTAGCACAGGATCAGAGAGAAAGTAGCACAGGATCAGAGAGAAAGTAGCACAGGATCAGAGAAAGTAGCACAGGATCAGAGAAAGTAGCACAGGATCAGAGAGAAAGTAGCACAAGATCAGAGAAAGTAGCACAGGATAGTAGCACAGGATCAGGAGAGAAAGTAGCACAGGATCAGAGAAAGTAGCACAGGATCAGAGAAAGTAGCACAGGATCAGAGAAAGTAGAGAATCAGAGAGAAAGTAGCACAGGATCAGAGAAAGTAGCACAGGATCAGAGAGAAAGTAGCACAGGATCAGAGAAAGTAGCACAGGATCAGAGAGAAAGTAGCACAGGATCAGAGAAAGTAGCACAGGATCAGAGAGAAAGTAGCACAGGATCAGAGAAAGTAGCACAGGATCATAGAAAGTAGCACAGGATCAGAGAAAGTAGCACAGGATCAGAGAGAAAGTAGCACAGGATCAGAGAAAGTAGCACAGGATCAGAGAAAGTAGCACAGGATCAGAGAGAAAGAGAAAGTAGTCTTTCTGTAAACTCTCTCTCTCTCTCTCTCTCCCTTTCTTTTTGTGGCTTTGGCTCCCCCTCCACTATCCTTTACTATCCTTTAATGGCAAGGCTGTTCACTCTTTAGGTTGGGGGTCTAAACCAGTTAACTATACGGGACAGTCTCAACTTTCAGCTTTCAATTTGCTCCTCTACTGTAATTTTACAGCTCTGCGCTAGATTGGGTTCTGGGTTTAGTCTGTCATTTAGTGCCCTTGGCTAGGAAACTGTGGCGAGATCTATAATTTATTTTAATTGGACCTGGTGACTGAGAGAGGAGAGGGTCTGGAGGCATCCAAAATGGCACCCTATTCCTTATATGGTGCACAACTTTTTACCAGTGCCCTATGGGTGCACTTAATAGGGAATAGGGTGCCATGTGGGATGCTGCCTCTGTCTGTATAAGTAATTGCCGGCCATTTTAACTGAACCTCCAATATATCCCAGGTATGAGTCTGCCATGTTGTTCTCATGTTACCTGGCAACCCCTCTAAGTGAGCTGTCTGATTGGGTAATAGTTGTAGAGTGGCTATTTAATGCCAGTAGGAGCATCCTCCAGGGTTAGAGGTTAGAGGTCAAATGTTGCCACAATCCCAGGTTCCAGGCTTGGGTCATAAAAGAAAGCTCTCAGCGGCTGGGGAGAGGAGTTGAGGGGGTTCTGGTTAGGGGGTGTAATAGATTGGGGAGAATACAGGTGCATATTTCACCTGGAGAGGAAACGGGGTTGACAGTTAACAACCAATCCTGGATTAGCACCTTGGTGGCAGAGAGTGTGTGGGGGGGTTAATGTGGCAGGCTTTTAGTGTCATTAGTATAGATATAGATGTGCTGGAACAGTGTGTAGCTATTTCTGTTGTGTGTTTCTATGCTATATCTCTCTCGCAATCTCACAACAGCAGTGTGTCAGGTGATGATTATTTGCAGAAGGCAGGAGTACATTTTATTTTGATCAACGTTTACCACTAATAAGCCAGGTAACATGAGACCCTACTTCGCCGGACAAATGTAGAAAAAATAATAAGTCGAAAGAGGGTAAGGAAGGCAAGCAGAATGCGTGTGTGAATGGACAGTCTCATTGGTTTTATAGCAGGATAAGAGTACGGCATTATAACCATATCCCTCCTTGACAACTATTAAACTAACTAGTGACGTAACCACGTCAACCCATGGTGTCATTCCTTGTTCTAGTATCCATTGACGACTGTATCGTGTTTTAATTGGCAGAAAAATTTCACAGAGCAGAATGCGACAGGATATCAAGAGTGACTGCTTCCTGTATAGACAGGAAGTGAGATCTTTGAGAGTGATGGATGGACGGTGAGAGAGGGACGGACGGACGGTGAGAGAGGGTGAGGGACGGACGGACGGTGAGAGAGGGTGAGGGACGGACGGACGGTGAGAGAGGGTGAGGGACGGACGGACGGTGAGAGAGGGTGAGGGACGGACGGACGGTGAGAGAGGGTGAGAATGGACGGACGGTGAGAGAGGGTGAGGGACGGACGGACGGTGAGAGAGGGTGAGGGACGGACGGACGGTGAGAGAGGGTGAGGGACGGACGGACGGTGAGAGAGGGTGAGGGACGGACGGACGGTGAGAGAGGGTGAGGGACGGACGGACGGTGAGAGAGGGTGAGGGACGGACGGACGGTGGAAGAGGGACGGAGGGGGAGAGGGACGGACGGACGGTGAGAGAGGGTGAGGGACAGACGGACGGTGAGAGAGTGTGAGGGACGGATGGTGAGAGAGAGGGAAAGGGACGGACGGTTGGTGGGAGAGGGACGGAGGGGTGAGGGACGGACGGTGAGAGAGGGGGAGAGCGACGGATGGTGAGAGAGGGGGAGAGGGACGGACGGTGAGAGAGGGGGAGAGGGACGGATGGACGGTGAGAGAGGGGGAGAGGGACGGATGGTGAGAGAGGGGGAGAGGGACGGACGGACGGTGAGAGAGGGGAGAGGGACGGATGGATGGTGAGAGAGGGGGAGAGGGACGGACGGACGGTGAGAGAGGGGGAGAGGGACGGACGGTGAGAGAGGAAGAGAGGGACGGACGGTTGGTGGGAGAGGGACGGACAGTGAGAGAGGGGGAGAGGGACGGACGGTGAGAGAGGGGGAGATGGACGGACGGACCGGGAGAGAGAGGGACGGACGGACGGTGAGTGAGGGGAGAGGGACGGACGGACAGTGAGAGAGGGGGAGAGGGACGGACGGACAGTGAGAGAGGGGAGAGAGGGACGGACGGTTGGTGGAAGAGGGACGGACGGTGAGAGGGGGTGAGGGACTGAGGGTGAGGGACGGACGGGCGGTGGGAGAAGGACGGACGGACAGTGAGAGAGGGGAGAGGGACGGACGGTGAGAGAGGGAGAGGGATGGACGGATGGACGGTGAGAGAGGGACGGACGGACGGACGGTGAGAGAGAGGTAGAGGGACGGACGGTGAGAGAGAGGTAGAGGGACGGACGGACGGTTGGTGGGAGAGGGACGGACGGACGGTGAGAGAGGGGGAGAGGGACGTACAGTGAGAGAGGGGGAGAGGGACGTACAGTGAGAGAGGGGGAGAGGGACGTACGGTGAGAGGGGGAGAGGGACGGACGGTGAGAGAGAGGGACGGACAGTGAGAGAGGGGGAGAGGGACGGACGGTGAGAGAGAGGGACGGACGGTGAGAGAGAGGGACGGACAGTGAGAGTGGGAGAGGGACGGACGGTGAGAGAGGGGGAGAGGGACGGACGGGGGGAGAGGGACGGACGGAGGGAGAGGGACGACGGAGGGAGAGGGAGGGACGGACGGTGAGGGGGGAGAGAGAGGGACGGACGGTGAGAGAGGGGGAGAGGGATGGACGGAGGGAGAGGGACAGACGGAGGGAGAGGGAGGGAGGGACAGACGGAGGGAGAGGGAGGGAGGGACGGACGGTGAGAGAGGGGAGAGGGACGGACGGACGGTGAGAGAGGGGAGAGGGACGGACGGACCGTGAGAGAGAGAGTGAGTGGGACGGACGGTTGGTGGAAGAGGGACGGACGGTGAGGGACGGACGGATGGTGAGAGGGTGGGTGGAACGGACGGACGGGCTGTGGGAGAGGGACGGACGGACGGTGAGAGAGAGGTAGAGGGACGGACGGACGGTGAGAGAGAGGTAGAGGGACGGACGGTTGGTGGGAGAGGGACGGACGGTGAGAGAGGGGAGAGGAATGGACGGTGAGAGAGGGGGAGAGGGACTGACAGTGAGAGAGAGGGATGGACGGTGAGAGAGGGGAGAGGGACGGACGGAGGGAGAGGGATGGACGGACGGGGGGAAAGGTGGATGGACAGTGAGTGAGAGAGAGGGAAAGGTGGACAGAGAGAGAGGGAAAGGTGGACAGTGAGAGAGAGGGAAAGGTGGACAGTGAGAGAGAGAGGGAAAGGTGGACAGTGAGAGAGAGGGAAAGGTGGACAGTGAGAGAGAGGGAAAGGTGGATGGACAGTGAGAGAGAGGGAAAGGTGGACAGTGAGAGGGAGGGAAAGGTGGATGGACGGTGAGTGAGAGAGGGCGAGAGGGAAAGGTGGACAGTGAGAGAGAGGGAAAGGTGGACAGTGAGAGAGAGGGAAAGGTGGACAGTGAGAGAGAGGGAAAGGTGGACAGTGAGAGAGAGGGAAAGGTGGACAGTGAGAGAGACACGGAAGGGTGGATGGACAGTGAGTGAGAGAGAGGGAAGGGTGGATGGACAGTGAGTGAGAGAGAGGGAAAGGTGGACAGTGAGACAGGAGAGAGAGAATTCACTGTATATATACATCAATTGACATTTGTAATGTCTTTATTCTTTTGGAACTTCTGTGGTTGTAATGTTTACTATTAATTTGATTGTTTATTTCACTTTTGTATATTATCTACTTATCTACTAAACACATGTTTCCCATGTCAATAAAGCCCCTTGAATTCAATTCCTCAACATCAGAACGTCCTGTACTGGGATAAATCACCAGAGGACTCCTTCTTTCCTCCCTCCTTTCCTCACCTCACACCCTCTAGCATCTCTCTCTCCACTTCTTCAATCATCACCTCGACCTAACCCTTTCCTCCCTCCTTTCCTCACCTCACACCCTCTAGCATCTCTCTCTCCACTTCTTCAATCATCACCTCGACCTAACCCTTTCCTCCCTCGCTCTTTACCTCACCCTCTAGCATCTCTCTCTCCACTTCTTCAATCATCACCTCGACCTAACCCTTTCCTCCCTCGCTCTTTACCTCACCCTCTAGCATCTCTCTCTCCACTTCTTCAATCATCACCTCGACCTAACCCTTTCCTCTCTCGCTCTTTACCTCACCCTCTAGCATCTCTCTCTCCACTTCTTCAATCATCACCTCGACCTAACCCTTTCCTCCCTCGCTCTTTACCTCACCCTCTAGCATCTCTCTCTCCACTTCTTCAATCATCACCTCGACCTAACCCTTTCCTCCCTCGCTCTTTACCTCACCCTCTAGCATCTCTCTCTCCACTTCTTCAATCATCACCTCGACCTAACCCTTTCCTCCCTCGCTCTTTACCTCACCCTCTAGCATCTCTCTCTCCACTTCTTCAATCATCACCTCGACCTAACCCTTTCCTCTCTCGCTCTTTACCTCACCCTCTAGCATCTCTCTCTCCACTTCTTCAATCATCACCTCGACCTAACCCTTTCCTCCCTCGCTCTTTACCTCACCCTCTAGCATCTCTCTCTCCACTTCTTCAATCATCACCTCGACCTAACCCTTTCCTCTCTCGCTCTTTACCTCACACCCTCTAGCATCTCTCTCTCCACTTCTTCAATCATCACCTCGACCTAACCCTTTCCTCCCTCGCTCTTTACCTCACCCTCTAGCATCTCTCTCTCCACTTCTTCAATCATCACCTCGACCTAACCCTTTCCTCCCTCGCTCTTTACCTCACCCTCTAGCATCTCTCTCTCCACTTCTTCAATCATCACCTCGACCTAACCCTTTCCTCTCTCGCTCTTTACCTCACCCTCTAGCATCTCTCTCTCCACTTCTTCAATCATCACCTCGACCTAACCCTTTCCTCCCTCGCTCTTTACCTCACCCCCTCTAGCATCTCTCTCTCCACTTCTTCAATCATCACCTCGACCTAACCCTTTCCTCTCTCGCTCTTTACCTCACCCTCTAGCATCTCTCTCTCCACTTCTTCAATCATCACCTCGACCTAACCCTTTCCTCCCTCGCTCTTTACCTCACCCTCTAGCATCTCTCTCTCCACTTCTTCAATCATCACCTCGACCTAACCCTTTCCTCTCTCGCTCTTTACCTCACCCTCTAGCATCTCTCTCTCCACTTCTTCAATCATCACCTCGACCTAACCCTTTCCTCCCTCGCTCTTTACCTCACCCCCTCTAGCATCTCTCTCTCCACTTCTTCAATCATCACCTCGACCTAACCCTTTCCTCTCTCGCTCTTTACCTCACCCTCTAGCATCTCTCTCTCCACTTCTTCAATCATCACCTCGACCTAACCCTTTCCTCCCTCGCTCTTTACCTCACCCCCTCTAGCATCTCTCTCTCCACTTCTTCAATCATCACCTCGACCTAACCCTTTCCTCTCTCGCTCTTTACCTCACCCTCTAGCATCTCTCTCTCCACTTCTTCAATCATCACCTCGACCTAACCCTTTCCTCCCTCGCTCTTTACCTCACCCTCTAGCATCTCTCTCCACTTCTTCAATCATCACCTCGACCTAACCCTTTCCTCTCTCGCTCTTTACCTCACACCCTCTAGCATCTCTCTCTCCACTTCTTCAATCATCACCTCGACCTAACCCTTTCCTCCTCGCTCTTTACCTCACCCTCTAGCATCTCTCTCTCCACTTCTTCAATCATCACCTCGACCTAACCCTTTCCTCTCTCGCTCTTTACCTCACACCCTCTAGCATCTCTCTCCACTTCTTCAATCATCACCTCGACCTAACCCTTTCCTCTCTCGCTCTTTACCTCACACCCTCTAGCATCTCTCTCTCCACTTCTTCAATCATCACCTCGACCTAACCCTTTCCTCCCTCGCTCTTTACCTCACACCCTCTCGCATCTCTCTCTCCACTTCTTCAATCATCACCTCGACCTAACCCTTTCCTCTCTCGCTCTTTACCTCACCCTCTAGCATCTCTCTCTCCACTTCTTCAATCATCACCTCGACCTAACCCTTTCCTCCCTCGCTCTTTACCTCACACCCTCTCGCATCTCTCTCTCCACTTCTTCAATCATCACCTCGACCTAACCCTTTCCTCCCTCGCTCTTTACCTCACACCCTCTAGCATCTCTCTCTCCACTTCTTCAATCATCACCTCGACCTAACCCTTTCCTCCCTCGCTCTTTACCTCACACCCTCTAGCATCTCTCTCTCCACTTCTTCAATCATCACCTCGACCTAACCCTTTCCTCTCTCGCTCTTTACCTCACACCCTCTCGCATCTCTCTCTCCACTTCTTCAATCATCACCTCGACCTAACCCTTTCCTCCTCGCTCTTTACCTCACACCCTCTAGCATCTCTCTCTCCACTTCTTCAATCATCACCTCGACCTAACCCTTTCCTCCCTCGCTCTTTACCTCACACCCTCTCGCATCTCTCTCTCCACTTCTTCAATCATCACCTCGACCTAACCCTTTCCTCCCTCGCTCTTTACCTCACCCCTCTAGCATCTCTCTCTCCACTTCTTCAATCATCACCTCGACCTAACCCTTTCCTCCCTCGCTCTTTACCTCACACCCTCTAGCATCTCTCTCTCCACTTCTTCAATCATCACCTCGACCTAACCCTTTCCTCCTCGCTCTTTACCTCACACCCTCTAGCATCTCTCTCTCCACTTCTTCAATCATCACCTCGACCTAACCCTTCCCTCCCTCCTCCAGACCTTTATCAATTTCTTTCTCCTTCCACCATCTCTTCCTCAGAGCTCACATCTTTCCCTGCCCCCTCTCTCCCCCTTTCTCTCTACATGTCTTCCTCTCTTCCTCTCTCTGTCTACTCTATCTCTCCCTGTCCTGACTCTTCCTCTCTTCATCTCTCTGTCTACTCTATCTCTCCCTGTCCTGACTCTTCCTCTCTCTGTCTACTCTATCTCTCCCTGTCCTGACTCTTCCTCTCTCTGTCTACTCTATCTCTCCCTGTCCTGACTCTTCCTCTCTCTGTCTACTCTATCTCCCTGTCCTGACTCTTCCTCTCTCTGTCTACTCTATCTCTCCCTGTCCTGACTCTTCCTCTCTCTGTCTACTCTCTCTCCCTGTCCTGACTCTTCCTCTCTCTGTCTACTATCTCTCCCTGTCCTGACTCTTCCTCTCTCTGTCTACTCTATCTCCCCTGTCCTGACTCTTCTCTCTCTGTGGTCCAGTGCTTGTTCCAGCTGGATTGATGACATTCTCCTTTCGTCATAGTCCATCATTCTCTGACCGGCACAAATAGATGGCTGACATAATTCTCTCTCTCAATTACCTTAAGAAAGTGAGACCAGATCAGAAAACACACACACACACACACACACACTGAGAAATGCATGCACACACACACAGAAAGAAGCACACACACAGATCTCAGTAAGACAAGAGCAATGCCGTAGCCCACTCCTACACCAAAGGCATCTGCTAGGCAGGGCTGATAACCAAGAAGGCCAAAAGTTATGAGCGTTTGTAGCTCTAGAAACCTGATTCTTTTAAAGTCACCTCCCTGTTTACATTTTCCCAGAGGTCGAATGCTCCCCTCTCATCCCACTCAGGTCATGTGGTAGATCAAAGGTGAAGGGTCGCAGGCTGCTCCTCCTAGAGGGAGGGTTGTGGTGTTGGAGGTCTCTGGGCAGAGGCGGGGTTTTAATTTGAGAAGGAGAGCCTCCCATCTGCACATCTGGTCGAGGAGAAAAGCTCATTTGGAGGAAAAACAAGAATGTTTTTATTTCCCAGGAGAGAAGTGGAACTCTAAAGTTGAACCAGTTAGAGAGAGCCACACTACTGAGGCGTCCTGGGTAGTCATCCTGGATCCTAACTGGGATGTTGTTGTCTGGAGAACTGCCTTTCCTCTATCTCTCTTACATATACACAAGCAGTGTAGCAGACCAACTTTAGCATATCAGACTGTGTGATAGCGAGCGAAAAACAGACTGGTGGAAGAGCGAGAGGGAGAAAGAGAGAAGCAGGGAGACAGAGTAGGTTTTTTTCTTCCTTCGGGTCTCAGTTAATCAAAAATAATTTGTTTTGTTTCAGCTGCAGCCAAACCCAATCAAAGCCCAATTCCCTAAATTGACGAGGTGCTCGCCAACCTTCTCTCTTCCTCAGAAACGTGCTGTATCTGTTGAGCCTCTCTCTCCTGACAACCAGACACACACACACACACACACACACACACACACACACACACACACACACACACACACACACACACACACACACACAGAGAGCTACAGCTGGGCCCTTTTCAGCAGTACAGTATCCATTCTTCCACCCCTTCTCTGTGACAGTTATTGGGAAGGGGACACTGCTACAGGAGCCAGCTAGCTCATAATGGATTTATGCTACACAGGTGCACCTGCTGAGAGTGAGCAGGACACTCACCCACCCACACTCTCTTTCTCACTCACACATTTACACTCACTCACTCAATCACTCTGTCACGCATGAGGACCGCAAAAGACACGATCTAGTATCACACGTTTAATGTTTGTACCACTCACTAGTCACAACACACTTTACACAAACACTGACACACACACACACACACACACACACACATCCTACCCTATTCATGTCTTCACCACCCACTTATCTTCCAAACCAGGCTGAAACATCACCCATCTCCTCTGTTTGGGCCACTGGAATTAACCCATATGATTCTGATTTCTGACTTTTGGCATTGAATAAGACAAAAATGTGTTCCATTTGAACTTCATTTATTTTCCTCTTTCCCTGCTCTGTTAGAATGCTGCTTTTCTCAAGGAATATGTCTGGCATTTCCTCTGTGTGCTATCCTCGCTTTTTATCCCAAATGGCACCCTATTCCCTTTACACTGCACTACTTTCGACCAGGGCCCATAGGGCTCCCGTTGGGTAGGAGTGGAGCGGAGGTATGCACCAGGGCCGATCAGGGCGGGGTGGGCTTTTTCCTTGGCGTTCTGAAATGGTGTTCCGTAAGGAGCAGGCAGGAATACCGACCAGGGATATGGTTTCCCTCCGGAAATGAGACAAAGACATTCCAAAGGGGAACGTTCGGCTGGTCTAGAGTTCTAGAGTGCCTACACAGCTGTCTGCCTTTCTGTGTGCCAGCCTGCCTGCCTGCCAGTCTGTCTGCCTGCCTGTCTGTCTGTCTGCCAGGAATAGGACATTCTGTCCACGTTAGCTAAACAACCTGAGTTACAGTGGAGCATTTGGGTAGAGAAGGAAAGACATTCCATTTTCTCATAGAATTGATTCCTATAATTCCTCCTTTAGCTGTGCAGGACTGTAAAATGACGACACTTCTAGGATGTAGAGTTTATGAACTGATAACTTGTATCTGTTCAGTTAATCTGAGACTGTGCTTGGACACATGGAATTCATTTAACCTGTTATTGCCATTGAGGTAATGAAGAGAGCAGGTTGAAGTGTGTTATAGATTTGGTGGGGGGGAGGGTTACAGTAGCCTAGGTGTGTACTGCACTGTGGGGGGTGGGGGGTTACAGTAGCCTAGGGGTGTACTGCACTGTGGGGGGTGGGGGGTTACAGTAGCCTAGGTGTGTTCTGCACTGTGGGGGGGTGGGGGGTTACAGTAGCCTAGGTGTGTTCTGCACTGTGGGGGGGTGGGGGGTTACAGTAGCCTAGGTGTGTTCTGCACTGTGGGGGGTGGGGGGGGGTTACAGTAGCCTAGTGGTGTTCTGCACTGTGGGGGGTGGGGGGTTACAGTAGCCTAGGGGTGTTCTGCACTGTGGGGGTGGGGGGTTACAGTAGCCTAGGGGTGTTCTGCACTGTGGGGGGGTGGGGGGTTACAGTAGCCTAGGGGTGTTCTGCACTGTGGGGGGTTACAGTAGCCTAGGGGTGTTCTGCACTGCAGCTGGGTGGGGGGTTACAGTAGCCTAGGGGTGTTCTGCACTGCAGCTGGGTGGGGGGGTTACAGTAGCCTAGGGGTGTTCTGCACTCTGCAGCTGGGTGGGGGGTTACAGTAGCCTAGGGGTGTTCTGCACTCTGCAGCTGGGTGGGTAGGGGTGTTACAGTAGCCTAGAGGTGTTCTGCACTCTGCAGCTGGGTGGGTGGGGTGTTACAGTAGCCTAGGGGTGTTCTGCACTCTGCAGCTGGGTGGGTGGGGTGTTACAGTAGCCTAGAGGTGTTCTGCACTCTGCAGCTGGGTGGGTGGGGTGTTACAGTAGCCTAGAGGTGTTCTGCACTCTGCAGCTGGGTGGGTGGGGTGTTACAGTAGCCTAGAGGTGTTCTGCACTCTGCAGCTGGGTGGGTGGGGTGTTACAGTAGCCTAGAGGTGTTCTGCACTGTGGGGGTGGGGGGTTACAGTAGCCTAGGGGTGTTCTGCACTGTGGGGGGTGGGGGGTTACAGTAGCCTAGGGGTGTTCTGCACTGTGGGGGGGGGTTACAGTAGCCTAGTGGTGTTCTGCACTGCAGGGGGGTGGGGGGTTACAGTAGCCTAGGGGTGTTCTGCACTGTGGGGGGTTACAGTAGCCTAGGGGTGTTCTGCACTGCAGGGGGTGGGGGGTTACAGTAGCCTAGGGGTGTTCTGCACTGTGGGGGTGGGGGTTACAGTAGCCTAGGGGTGTTCTGCACTGTGGGGGGTGGGGGGTTACATTAGCCTAGGGGTGTTCTGCACTGTGGGGGGTTACAGTAGCCTAGGGGTGTTCTGCACTGCAGCTGGGTGGGGGGGTGGGGGGTTACAGTAGCCTAGGGGTGTTCTGCACTGCAGCTGGGTGGGGGGTTACAGTAGCCTAGGGGTGTTCTGCACTGCAGCTGGGTGGGGTGGGGGGTTACAGTAGCCTAGGGGTGTTCTGCACTCTACGGGTGGGTGGGTGGGTGGGTGGGTGGGTGGGTGGGTGGGGGTTACAGTAGCCTAGGGGTGTTCTGCACTCTGCAGCTGGGTGTTTGGGGTGTTACAGTAGCCTAGGGGTGTTCTGCACTCTGCAGCTGGGTGTTTGGGGTGTTACAGTAGCCTAGGGGTGTTCTGCACTCTACGGGTGGGTGGGTGGGTGGGTGGGTGGGGGTTACAGTAGCCTAGGGGTGTTCTGCACTCTGCAGCTGGGTGTTTGGGGTGTTACAGTAGCCTAGGGGTGTTCTGCACTCTGCAGCTGGGTGTTTGGGGTGTTACAGTAGCCTAGGGGTGTTCTGCACTCTGCAGCTGGGTGGGTGGGGTGTTACAGTAGCCTAGAGGTGTTCTGCACTCTGCAGCTGGGTGGGTGGGGTGTTACAGTAGCCTAGAGGTGTTCTGCACTCTGCAGCTGGGTGGGTGGGGTGTTACAGTAGCCTAGAGGTGTTCTGCACTCTGCAGCTGGGTGGGTGGGGTGTTACAGTAGCCTAGAGGTGTTCTGCACTCTGCAGCTGGGTGGGTGGGGTGTTACAGTAGCCTAGACTGCCACCCATATTGCAGTGGGGTTTATTTGTATGTGTATGTACTGTGTTTGTTTACTATATTGGTTGTTTTGACATTATGAGGTGATGCACTCTGTTGGGGT
The DNA here is from genome assembly GCF_018296145.1 of Oncorhynchus tshawytscha. Classification (NCBI taxonomy): domain Eukaryota; kingdom Metazoa; phylum Chordata; class Actinopteri; order Salmoniformes; family Salmonidae; genus Oncorhynchus; species Oncorhynchus tshawytscha. The sequence continues at coordinate 71,392,824 of NC_056433.1, forward strand.
TTGGACAGACGGGTGTCAAAGAGTCAGCGGGAATGTGTTGGAACGTTGGGAACGATGTGTGGAATGATGGAAATGTCCTTGTGGCAGTCAGTCAGTGACAGCAGCAGGCACAAACATTATATGCCCAGGCACATAACTGAGACCCAGCTTTCAGTGATCTAACTACTGAGTCCATATATAAAAACACCTCCGAGTCGCCAACCCTGAGAGGAAGACTAAGAGGGAGAGCAATGTAGAGCGTTCCTCCTGCTACACATCATACACAGACAGACACCCTCTCAATCTCTGTCTCTCTCTTACTTTCTATTTATTTTTCTGACTGTCCCTGCTTCTTTCTGTCTCTGTCTGCCCCTGCTCTCTCTTTCTGTTTCTACTCCCTCTTTCTGTCTCTGACTGTCCCTGCTCTCTTTCTGTTTCTACTCCCTCTTTCTGTCTCTGACTGCCCCTGCTCTCTCTTTCTGTCTCTGACTGCCCCTGCTCTCTCTTTCTGTTTCTACTCCCTCTTTCTGTCTCTGACTGCCCCTGCTCTCTCTTTCTGTCTCTGACTGCCCCTGCTCTCTCTTTCTGTTTCTACTCCCTCTTTCTGTCTCTGACTGCCCCTGCTCTCTCTTTCTGTTTCTACTCCCTCTTTCTGTCTCTGACTGCCCCTGCTCTCTCTTTCTGTCTCTGACTGCCCCTTCTCTCTCTTTCTGTTTCTACTCCCTCTTTCTGTCTCTGACTGTCCCTGCTCTCTTTCTGTTTCTACTCCCTCTTTCTGTCTCTGTCTGCCCCTGCTCTCTCTTTCTGTTTCTACTCTCTCTTTCTGTCTCTGACTGCCCCTGCTCTCTCTTTCTGTTTCTACTCCCTCTTTCTGTCTCTGACTGTCCCTGCTCTCTTTCTGTTTCTACTCTCTCTTTCTGTCTCTGACTGCCCCTGTTTCTCTCTCTTTCTGTCTCTGACTGCCCCTGCTCTCTCTTTCTGTTTCTACTCCCTCTTTCTGTCTCTGTCTGCCCCTGCTCTCTCTTTCTGTTTCTACTCTCTCTTTCTGTCTCTGTCTGCCCCTGCTCTCTCTTTCTGTTTCTACTCCCTCTTTCTGTCTCTGACTGCCCCTGCTCTCTCTTTCTGTCTCTGACTGCCCCTGCTCTCTCTTTCTGTTTCTACTCCCTCTTTCTGTCTCTGACTGCCCCTGCTCTCTCTTTCTGTTTCTACTCCCTCTTTCTGTCTCTGTCTGCCCCTGCTCTCTCTTTCTGTTTCTACTCTCTCTTTCTGTCTCTGTCTGCCCCTGCTCTCTCTTTCTGTTTCTACTCCCTCTTTCTGTCTCTGACTGCCCCTGCTCTCTCTTTCTGTTTTACTCCCTCTTTCTGTCTCTGACTGCCCCTGCTCTCTCTTTCTGTTTCTACTCCCTCTTTCTGTCTCTGACTGCCCCTCTCTCTCTTTCTGTTTCTACTCCCTCTTTCTGTCTCTGACTGCCCCTGCTCTCTCTTTCTGTCTCTGACTGCCCCTGCTCTCTCTTTCTGTTTCTACTCCCTCTTTCTGTCTCTGACTGCCCCTGCTCTCTCTTTCTGTCTCTGACTGCCCCTGCTCTCTCTTTCTGTTTCTACTCTCTCTTTCTGTCTCTGTCTGCCCCCTGCTCTCTCTTTCTGTTTCTACTCCCTCTTTCTGTCTCTGTCTGCCCCTGCTCTCTCTTTCTGTTTCTACTCCCTCTTTCTGTCTCTGACTGCCCCTGCTCTCTCTTTCTGTTTCTACTCCCTCTTTCTGTCTCTGACTGCCCCTGCTCTCTCTTTCTGTTTCTACTCCCTCTTTCTGTCTCTGACTGCCCCTGCTCTCTCTTTCTGTTTCTACTCCCTCTTTCTGTCTCTGTCTGCCCCTGCTCTCTCTTTCTGTCTCTGACTGCCCCTGCTCTCTCTTTCTGTTTCTACTCTCTCTTTCTGTCTCTGTCTGCCCCTCTTTCTCTCTTTCTGTTTCTACTCCTCTTTCTGTCTCTGTCTGCCCCTGCTCTCTCTTTCTGTTTCTACTCTCTCTTTCTGTCTCTGACTGCCCCTGCTCTCTCTTTCTGTTTCTACTCCTCTTTCTGTCTCTGTCTGCCCCTGCTCTCTCTTTCTGTCTCTGACTGCCCTTCTCTCTCTTTCTGTTTCTACTCCCTCTTTCTGTCTCTGTCTGCCCCTGCTCTCTCTTTCTGTTTCTACTCTCTCTTTCTGTCTCTGTCTGCCCCTGCTCTCTCTTTCTGTTTCTACTCTCTCTTTCTGTCTCTGTCTGCCCCTGCTCTCTCTTTCTGTTTCTACTCCCTCTTTCTGTCTCTGACTGCCCCTGCTCTCTCTTTCTGTTTCTACTCCCTCTTTCTGTCTCTGTCTGCCCCTGCTCTCTCTCTTTCTGTTTCTACTCCCTCTTTCTGTCTCTGACTGCCCCTGCTCTCTCTTTCTGTTTCTACTCCCTCTTTCTGTCTCTGTCTGCCCCTGCTCTCTCTTTCTGTTTCTACTCCCTCTTTCTGTCTCTGTCTGCCCCTGCTCTCTCTTTCTGTTTCTACTCTCTCTTTCTGTCTCTGACTGCCCCTGCTCTCTCTTTCTGTTTCTACTCCCTCTTTCTGTCTCTGTCTGCCCCTGCTCTCTCTTTCTGTTTCTACTCCCTCTTTCTGTCTCTGTCTGCCCCTGCTCTCTCTTTCTGTTTCTACTCCCTCTTTCTGTCTCTGTCTGCCCCTGCTCTCTCTCTCTCTGTTTCTACTCCCTCTTTCTGTCTCTGTCTGCCCCTGCTCTCTCTTTCTGTTTCTACTCCCTCTTTCTGTCTGTCTGCCCCTGCTCTCTCTTTCTGTTTCTACTCCCTCTTTCTGTCTCTGACTGCCCCTGCTCTCTTTCTGTTTCTACTCTCTCTTTCTGTCTCTGTCTGCCCCTGCTCTCTCTTTCTGTTTCTACTCCCTCTTTCTGTCTCTGTCTGCCCCTGCTCTCTCTTTCTGTTTCTACTCCCTCTTTCTGTCTCTGTCTGCCCCTGCTCTCTCTTTCTGTTTCTACTCTCTCTTTCTGTCTCTGTCTGCCCCTGCTCTCTCTTTCTGTTTCTACTCCCTCTTTCTGTCTCTGACTGCCCCTGCTCTCTCTTTCTGTTTCTACTCCCTCTTTCTGTCTCTGTCTGCCCCTCTCTCTTTCTGTCTCTGTCTGCCCCTGCTCTCTCTTTCTGTTTCTGTCTGCCCCTGCTCTCTCTTTCTGTCTCTGTCTGCCCCTGCTCTCTCTTTCTGTCTCTGTCTGCCCCTGCTCTCTCTTTCTGTCTCTGTCTGCCCCTGCTCTCTCTTTCTGTCTCTGTCTGCCCCTGCTCTCTCTTTCTGTCTCTGTCTGCCCCTGCTCTCTCTTTCTGTTTCTACTCCCTCTTTCTGTCTCTGTCTGCCCCTGCTCTCTCTTTCTGTTTCTGTCTGCCCCTGCTCTCTCTTTCTGTTTCTACTCCCTCTTTCTGTCTCTGTCTGCCCCTGCTCTCTCTTTCTGTTTCTACTCCCTCTTTCTGTCTCTGTCTGCCCCTGCTCTCTCTTTCTGTTTCTACTCCCTCTTTCTGTCTCTGTCTGCCCCTCTCTCTTTCTGTTTCTACTCCCTCTTTCTGTCTCTGACTGCCCCTGCTCTCTCTTTCTGTTTCTACTCCCTCTTTCTGTCTGTCTGCCCCTGCTCTCTCTTTCTGTCTCTACTCCCTCTTTTCTGTCTCTGACTGCCCCTGCTCTCTTTCTGTTTCTACTCTCTCTTTCTGTCTCTGACTGCCCCTGCTCTCTTTCTGTTTCTACTCCCTCTTTCTGTCTCTGACTGCCCCTGCTCTCTCTTTCTGTTTCTACTCTCTCTTTCTGTCTCTGTCTGCCCCTGCTCTCTCTTTCTGTTTCTACTCCCTCTTTCTGTCTCTGACTGCCCCTGCTCTCTCTTTCTGTTTCTACTCTCTCTTTCTGTCTCTGTCTGCCCCTGCTCTCTCTTTCTGTTTCTACTCCCTCTTTCTGTCTCTGTCTGCCCCCTGCTCTCTCTTTCTGTTTCTACTCCCTCTTTCTGTCTCTGTCTGCCCCTGCTCTCTTTCTGTTTCTACTCTCTCTTTCTGTCTCTGTCTGCCCCTGCTCTCTCTTTCTGTTTCTACTCCCTCTTTCTGTCTCTGACTGCCCCTGCTCTCTCTTTCTGTTTCTACTCCCTCTTTCTGTCTCTGTCTGCCCCTGCTCTCTCTTTCTGTCTCTGTCTGCCCCTGCTCTCTCTTTCTGTTTCTGTCTGCCCCTGCTCTCTCTTTCTGTCTCTGTCTGCCCCTGCTCTCTCTTTCTGTCTCTGTCTGCCCCTGCTCTCTCTTTCTGTCTCTGTCTGCCCCTGCTCTCTCTTTCTGTCTCTGTCTGCCCCTGCTCTCTCTTTCTGTCTCTGTCTGCCCCTGCTCTCTCTTTCTGTTTCTACTCCCTCTTTCTGTCTCTGTCTGCCCCCTCTCTCTTTCTGTCTCTGTCTGCCCCTGCTCTCTTTCTGTTTCTCTCCCTCTTTCTGTCTCTGTCTGCCCCTGCTCTCTCTTTCTGTTTCTACTCCCTCTTTCTGTCTCTGTCTGCCCCTGCTCTCTCTTTCTGTTTCTACTCCCTCTTTCTGTCTCTGTCTGCCCCTGCTCTCTCTTTCTGTTTTTACTCTCTTTCTGTCTCTGACTGCCCCTGCTCTCTCTTTCTGTTTCTACTCCCTCTTTCTGTCTGTCTCTCCCTGCTCTCTCTTTCTGTCTCTACTCCCTCTTTCTGTCTCTGACTGCCCCTGCTCTCTCTTTCTGTTTCTACTCTCTCTTTCTGTCTCTGACTGCCCCTGCTCTCTCTTTCTGTTTCTACTCCCTCTTTCTGTCTCTGACTGCCCCTGCTCTCTCTTTCTGTCTCTGACTGCCCCTGCTCTCTCTTTCTGTTTCTACTCCCTCTTTCTGTCTCTGACTGCCCCTGCTCTCTCTTTCTGTTTCTCTCCCTTTCTGTCTCTGTCTGCCCCTGCTCTCTCTTTCTGTTTCTCCCTCTTTCTGTCTCTGTCTGCCCCTACTCCCTCTTTCTGTCTCTGTCTCCCTGCTCTCTCTTTCTGTTTCTACTCCCTCTTTCTGTCTCTGACTGCCCCTGCTCTCTCTTTTCTGTTTCTACTCCCTCTTTCTGTCTGTCTGTCTGCTCTCTCTTTCTGTTTCTACTCCCTCTTTCTGTCTCTGACTGCCCCTGCTCTCTCTTTCTGTTTCTACCCCCTCTTTCTGTCTCTGACTGCCCCTGCTCTCTTTCTGTTTCTACTCCCTCTTTCTGTCTCTGTCTGCCCCTGCTCTCTCTTTCTGTTTCTACTCCCTCTTTCTGTCTCTGTCTGCCCCTGCTCTCTCTTTCTGTCTCTGTCTGCCCCTTTCTCTCTTTCTGTTTCTACCCCTCTTTCTGTCTCTGACTGCCCCTGCTCTCTCTTTCTGTCTCTGACTGCTCCTGCTCTCTCTTTCTGTTTTCTCTCTCTTTCTGTCTCTGTCTGCCCCTGCTCTCTCTCTTTCTGTTTCTACTCTCTCTTTCTGTCTCTGTCTTCTCTCTCTCTCTTTCTGTCTCTGACTGCCCCTGCTCTCTCTTTCTGTTTCTACCCCCTCTTTCTGTCTCTGACTGCCCTGCTCTCTCTTTCTGTTTCTACTCCCTCTTTCTGTCTCTGTCTGCCCCTGCTCTCTCTTTCTGTTTCTCTCTCTTTCTGTCTCTCTGTCTGCCCCTGCTCTCTCTTTCTGTCTCTGTCTGCCCTCTTCTCTCTCTTTCTGTTTCTACTCCCTCTTTCTGTCTCTGACTGCCCCTGCTCTCTCTTTCTGTCTCTGTCTGCCCCTGCTCTCTCTTTCTGTTTCTCTCCCTCTTTCTGTCCCTGTCTGCCCCTCTCTCTCTTTCTGTTTCTACTCTCTCTTTCTGTCTCTGTCTGCCCCTGCTCTCTCTTTCTGTTTCTCTCCCTCTTTCTGTCTCTCTCTGCTCTCTCTTTCTGTTTCTCTCTCCACTTTCTGTCTCTTCTGCCCCTGCTCTCTCTTTCTGTCTCTGACTGCCCCTGTTTCTCTCTCTTTCTGTTTCTACTCTCTCTTTCTGTCTCTGTCTGCCCCTGCTCTCTCTTTCTGTCTCTGACTGCCCTTCTCTCTCTTTCTGTTTCTACTCCCTCTTTCTGTCTCTGACTGCCCCTGCTCTCTCTTTCTGTCTCTGTCTGCCCTCTGCTCTCTCTTTCTGTTTCTACTCCCTCTTTCTGTCTGTCTGCCCTGCTCTCTCTTTCTGTTTCTACTCTCTTTCTGTCTCTGTCTGCCCCTACTCCCTCTTTCTGTCTCTGTCTGCCCCTGCTCTCTCTTTCTGTTTCTCTCCTCTTTCTGTCTCTGTCTGCCCCTGCTCTCTCTTTCTGTTTCTCTCCCTCTTTCTGTCTCTGTCTGCCCCTGCTCTCTCTTTCTGTTTCTACTCTCTCTTTCTGTCTCTGACTGCCCCTGCTCTCTCTTTCTGTTTCTACTCCCTCTTTCTGTCTCTGACTGCCCCTGCTCTCTCTTTCTGTTTCTCTCCCTCTTTCTGTCTCTGTCTGCTCCCTGCCTCTCTCTTTCTGTCTCTCTCTCTCTCTCTTTCTGTTTCTCCCTCTTTCTGTCTCTGACTGCCCCTGTTCTCTCTTTCTGTCTCTGACTGCCCCTCTCTCTCTCTTTCTGTTTCTACTCTCTCTTTCTGTCTCTGTCTCTCTCCCTGCTCTCTCTCTTTCTGTCTCTCTCTGCCCCTCTCTCTCTTTCTGTTTCTCTCTCTCTTTCTGTCTCTGACTGCCCCTGCTCTCTCTTTCTGTTTCTACTCTCTCTTTCTGTCTCTGTCTGCCCCTGCTCTCTCTTTCTGTTTCTCTGTTCTCTCTCTGTCTCTGTCTCTCTCTCTCTCTCTTTCTGTCTCTGTCTCTCTCCTTCTCTCTCTTTCTGTTTCTCTGTTTCCTCTTTCTGTCTCTGACTGCCTCTGCTCTCTCTGTCTGTCTCTCTCTCTCTCTCTTTCTGTTTCTACTCCTCTCTTTCTGTCTCTGTCTGCCTCTCTCTCTCTTTCTGTTTCTCTCTCTTTCTGTCTCTCTCTTTCCCTGTTTCTCTCTTTCTGTCTCTTCTGTCTCTGACTGCCTCTGCTCTCTCTTTCTGTTTCTCTCTCTTTCTGTCTCTGTCTGCCCTCTCTCTCTTTCTGTCTCTGACTGCCCCTCTCTCTCTTTCTGTTTCTCTCCCTCTTTCTGTCTCTGACTGCCCCTCTCTCTCTTTCTGTCTCTGTCTGCCCCTGCTCTCTCTTTCTGTTTCTCTCCTCTTTCTGTCTCTGTCTGTCCCTTCTCTCTCTTTCTGTTTCTACTCCCTTTTCTGTCTCTCTCTCTCTCTTTCTGTTTCTCTCTCTTTCTGTCTCTGTCTGCCCCCTTTCTGTTTCTCTCTCTCTTTCTGTCTTCTGCCTCTGTTTCTCTCTCTTTCTGTTTCTCTCTCTTTCTGTCTGTCTGCCCTCTGCTCTCTCTTTCTGTCTCTACTCCCTCTTTCTGTCTCTCTGTCTTTTTCTCTCTTTCTGTTCTCTCTCTCTTTCTGTCTCTGACTGCCCCTCTCTCTCTTTCTCTCTCTCTTTCTCTTTCTGACTCTCTGCTTTCTCTTTCTGTCTCTCTGTTCTCTCTCTTTCTGTTTCTCTCTCTTTCTGTCTCTGACTGCCCCTGCTCTCTCTTTCTGTTTCTCTCCCTCTTTCTGTCTGTCTTCTCCCTGCTCTCTCTTTCTGTTTCTCTCTCTCTTTCTGTCTCTGTCTGCCCCTACTCCCTCTTTCTGTCTCTGTCTGCCCCTGCTCTCTCTTTCTGTTTCTACTCCCTCTTTCTGTCTCTGACTGCCCCTGCTCTCTCTTTCTGTTTCTACTCTCTCTTTCTGTCTGTCTCTCTCTGCTCTCTCTTTCTGTTTCTACTCTCTCTTTCTGTCTCTGACTGCCCCTCTCTCTCTTTCTGTTTCTACTCCCTCTTTCTGTCTCTGACTGCCCCTGTTTCTCTCTTTCTGTTTCTCTCCCTCTTTCTGTCTCTGTCTGCCCCTCTCTCTCTCTTTCTGTTTCTCTCCCTCTTTCTGTCTCTGTCTGCCCCTGCTCTCTCTTTCTGTCTCTCTGTCTGCCCCTTCTCTCTCTTTCTGTTTCTCTTTCTGTCTCTGACTGCCCCTGTCTCTCTCTTTCTGTCTCTGTCTGCCCCTCTCTCTTTCTGTTTCTCTCTCTCTCTTTCTGTCTCTGTCTGTTTCTGCTCTCTCTTTCTGTTTCTACTCTCTCTTTCTGTCTCTGTCTGCCCCTCTCTCTCTTTCTGTCTCTCTGCCCCTCTTTCTCTCTTTCTGTTTCTACCCTCTCTTTCTGTCTCTGACTGCCCCTGCTCTCTCTTTCTGTTTCTCTCTCTCTTTCTGTCTCTGTCTTCCCTGCTCTCTCTTTCTGTTTCTCTCTCTCTTTCTGTCTCTGTCTGCCCCTGCTCTCTCTTTCTGTCTCTGTCTGCCTTTCTTCTCTCTCTTTCTGTTTCTCTCCCTCTTTCTGTTCTCTGCCCCTGCTCTCTCTTTCTGTTTCTCTCTCTTTCTGTCCCTGTCTGCCCCTGCTCTCTCTTCTGTTTCTCTCTCTTTCTCTCTCTCTGTCTGCTCTCTGCTCTCTCTTTCTGTTTCTCTCTCTCTTTCTGTCTCTTTCTGCTCTCTCTTTCTGTTTCTCTCTTTCTGTTTCTGTCTTCTCTCTCTCTTTCTGTCTCTCTCTCTCTTTTTCTCTCTTTCTGTTTCTACTCTCTCTTTCTGTCTCTGTCTACTCTGTTCTCTCTCTTTCTGTCTCTGACTGCCCCTTCTCTCTCTTTCTGTTTCTCTCCTCTTTCTGTCTCTCTCTGCTCTCTGTTTCTCTCTCTTTCTGTCTCTGTCTTTCTGTTTCTCTCTTTCTGTTTCTCTCCCTCTCTCTGTCTGTCTGCCCCTCTCTCTCTTTCTGTTTCTACTCTCTCTTTCTGTCTCTGTCTGCTCTCCCCTCTTTCTGTCTCTGTCTTTCCCTTCTCTCTTTCTGTTTCTCTGTCTCTTTCTGTCTCTGACTGCCCCTGCTCTCTCTTTCTGTTTCTACTCCCTCTTTCTGTCTGTCTGTCTGTTTCTCTCTCTTTCTGTTTCTCTCCCTCTTTCTGTCTCTGACTGCCCCTGCTCTCTCTTTCTGTTTCTACCCCTCTTTCTGTCTCTGACTGCCCCTGCTCTCTCTTTCTGTTTCTCTCTCTTTCTGTCTCTGTCTGCCTCTGTTTCTCTCTTTCTGTCTCTGTCTGCCCCTTCTCTCTCTTTCTGTTTCTACCCCTCTTTCTGTCTCTCTGCCCCTGCTCTCTCTTTCTGTCTCTGACTGCCCCTGCTCTCTCTTTCTGTTTCTCTCTCTTTCTGTCTCTGTCTCCCCTCTCTCTCTCTTTCTGTCTCTGACTGTCCCTGCTCTCTCTTTCTGTTTCTACCCCCTCTTTCTGTCTCTCTGCCCCTCTCTCTCTTTCTGTTTCTCTCTCTCTTTCTGTCTCTGTCTGCCACTGCTCTCTCTTTCTGTTTCTCTCTCTCTTTCTGTCTCTGTCTGCCCCTGCTCTCTCTTTCTGTCTCTGTCTGCCCCTTCTCTCTCTTTCTGTTTCTACTCCCTCTTTCTGTCTCTGACTTTCCTGCTCTCTCTTTCTGTCTCTGCTCTCTCTTTCTGTTCTCTCTCTCTCTCTTTCTGTCTCTGTCTGCCCCTGCTCTCTCTTTCTGTTTCTCTCTCTCTTTCTGTCTCTGTCTGCCCCTGCTCTCTCTTTCTGTTTCTACTCCCTCTTTCTGTCTCTGACTGCCCCTGCTCTCTCTTTCTGTTTCTCTCCCTTTCTTTCTGTCTCTGTCTGCCCCTGCTCTCTCTTTCTGTCTCTGACTGCCCCTGCTCTCTCTTTCTGTTTCTCTCCCTCTTTCTGTCTCTGTCTTCCCCTGCTCTCTCTTTCTGTCTCTGACTGTTTCTCTCTCTTTCTGTTTCTCCCTCTTTCTGTCTCTGACTGCCCCTGTCTCTCTCTTTCTGTCTCTGTCTGCCTCTCTCTCTCTTTCTGTTTCTACTCCCTCTTTCTGTCCCTGTCTGCCCCTGCTCTCTCTTTCTGTTTCTCTCTCTCTTTCTGTCTCTGTCTGCCCCTGCTCTCTCTTTCTGTTTCTACTCCCTCTTTCTGTCTCTGACTGCCCCTGCTCTCTCTTTCTGTTTCTCTCCCTCTTTCTGTCCCTGTCTGCCCCTGCTCTCTCTTTCTGTTTCTACTCTCTCTTTCTGTCTCTGTCTGCCCCTGCTCTCTCTTTCTGTTTCTACTCCCTCTTTCTGTCTCTGACTGCCCCTGCTCTCTCTTTCTGTTTCTACTCCCTCTTTCTGTCTCTGTCTGCCCCTGCTCTCTCTTTCTGTCTCTGTCTGCCCCTGCTCTCTCTTTCTGTCTCTGTCTGCCCCTGCTCTCTCTTTCTGTTTCTGTCTGCCCCTGCTCTCTCTTTCTGTCTCTGTCTGCCCCTGCTCTCTCTTTCTGTCTCTGTCTGCCCCTGCTCTCTCTTTCTGTCTCTGTCTGCCCCTGCTCTCTCTCTTTCTGTCTCTGTCTGCCCCTGCTCTCTCTTTCTGTTTCTACTCCCTCTTTCTGTCTCTGTCTGCCCCTGCTCTCTCTTTCTGTCTCTGTCTGCCCCTGCTCTCTCTTTCTGTCTCTGTCTGCCCCTGCTCTCTCTTTCTGTTTCTACTCCCTCTTTCTGTCTCTGTCTGACCCTGCTCTCTCTTTCTGTTTCTACTCCCTCTTTCTGTCTCTGACTGCCCCTGCTCTCTCTTTCTGTTTCTACTCTCTCTTTCTGTCTCTGACTGCCCCTGCTCTCTCTTTCTGTTTCTACTCCCTCTTTCTGTCTGTCTGCCCCTCTCTCTCTTTCTGTTTCTCCCTCTTTCTGTCTCTGACTCCCTGCTCTCTCTTTCTGTTTCTCTCTCTCTTTCTGTCTCTGACTGCCCCTGCTCTCTCTTTCTGTTTCTACTCCCTCTTTCTGTCTGTCTGCCCCTGCTCTCTCTTTCTGTTTCTACTCCTCTTTCTGTCTCTGACTGCCCCTGCTCTCTCTTTCTGTTTCTCTCTCTCTTTCTGTCTCTGACTGCCCCTGCTCTCTCTTTCTGTTTCTCTCCCTCTTTCTGTCTGTCTGCCCCTGCTCTCTCTTTCTGTTTCTACTCCCTCTTTCTGTCTCTGACTGCCCCTGCTCTCTCTTTCTGTTTCTACTCCCTCTTTCTGTCTGTCTGCCCCTGCTCTCTCTTTCTGTTTCTCTCCCTCTTTCTGTCTCTGACTGCCCTGCTCTCTCTTTCTGTTTCTACTCCTCTTTCTGTCTGTCTGCCCCTGTTTCTCTCTTTCTGTTTCTACTCTCTTTCTGTCTCTGACTGCCCTGCTCTCTCTTTCTGTTTCTACTCCCTCTTTCTGTCTCTGACTGCCCCTGCTCTCTCTTTCTGTTTCTACTCCCTCTTTCTGTCTGTCTGCCCCTGCTCTCTCTTTCTGTTTCTACTCCCTCTTTCTGTCTCTGACTGCCCCTGCTCTCTCTTTCTGTTTCTCTCCCTCTTTCTGTCTCTGACTGCCCCTGACTCTCTCTTTCTGTTTCTACTCCCTCTTTCTGTCTCTGACTGCCCCTGCTCTCTCTTTCTGTTTCTCTCCCTCTTTCTGTCTCTGTCTGCCCCTGCTCTCTCTTTCTGTTTCTACTCCCTCTTTCTGTCTCTGACTGCCCCTGCTCTCTCTTTCTGTTTCTACTCCCTCTTTCTGTCTCTGACTGCCCCTGCTCTCTCTTTCTGTTTCTCTCCTCTTTCTGTCTCTGTCTGCCCCTGCTCTCTCTTTCTGTTTCTACTCCTCTCTTTCTGTCTCTGTCTGCCCCTGCTCTCTCTTTCTGTTTCTACTCTCTCTTTCTGTCTCTGACTGCCCCTGCTCTCTCTTTCTGTTTCTCTCTCTTTCTGTCTCTGTCTGCCCCTGCTCTCTCTTTCTGTTTCTCTCTCTCTTTCTGTCTCTGACTGCCCCTGCTCTCTCTTTCTGTTTCTACTCTCTCTTTCTGTCTCTGACTGCCCCTGCTCTCTCTTTCTGTTTCTACTCCCTCTTTCTGTCTCTGTCTGCCCCTGCTCTCTCTTTCTGTTTCTCTCCCTCTTTCTGTCTCTGACTGCCCCTGCTCTCTCTTTCTGTTTCTACTCCCTCTTTCTGTCTCTGACTGCCCCTGCTCTCTCTTTCTGTTTCTCTCTCTTTCTGTCTCTGACTGCCCCTGCTCTCTCTTTCTGTCTCTGACTGCCCCTGCTCTCTCTTTCTGTTTCTACTCTCTCTTTCTGTCTCTGACTGCCCCTGCTCTCTCTTTCTGTCTCTGTCTGCCCCTGCTCTCTCTTTCTGTTTCTACTCCCTCTTTCTGTCTCTGACTGCCCCTGCTCTCTCTTTCTGTCTCTGACTGCCCCTGCTCTCTCTTTCTGTTTCTACTCCCTCTTTCTGTCTGTCTGCCCCTGCTCTCTCTTTCTGTTTCTACTCCCTCTTTCTGTCTCTGACTGCCCCTGCTCTCTCTTTCTGTCTCTGACTGCCCCTGCTCTCTCTTTCTGTTTCTCTCCCTCTTTCTGTCTGTCTGCCCCTGCTCTCTCTTTCTGTTTCTACTCCCTCTTTCTGTCTGTCTGCCCCTGCTCTCTCTTTCTGTTTCTACTCCCTCTTTCTGTCTCTGACTGCCCCTGCTCTCTCTTTCTGTTTCTACTCCCTCTTTCTGTCTGTCTGCCCCTGCTCTCTCTTTCTGTCTCTGTCTGCCCTTCTCTCTCTTTCTGTTTCTACTCCCTCTTTCTGTCTCTGTCTGCCCCTGCTCTCTCTTTCTGTTTCTACTCCCTCTTTCTGTCTCTGTCTGCCCCTGCTCTCTCTTTCTGTTTTCTCTCTCTTTCTGTCTCTGACTGCCCCTGCTCTCTCTTTCTGTTTCTACTCTCTCTTTCTGTCTCTGTCTGCCCCTGCTCTCTCTTTCTGTTTCTACTCTCTCTTTCTGTCTCTGACTGCCCCTGCTCTCTCTTTCTGTTTCTACTCTCTCTTTCTGTCTCTGACTGCCCCTGCTCTCTCTTTCTGTTTCTACTCCCTCTTTCTGTCTCTGTCTGCCCCTGCTCTCTCTTTCTGTCTCTGTCTGCCCCTGCTCTCTCTTTCTGTTTCTACTCCCTCTTTCTGTCTGTCTGCCCCTGCTCTCTCTTTCTGTTTCTCTCTCTCTTTCTGTCTCTGACTGCCCCTGCTCTCTCTTTCTGTCTCTGACTGCCCCTGCTCTCTCTTTCTGTTTCTACTCTCTCTTTCTGTCTCTGACTGCCCCTGCTCTCTCTTTCTGTCTCTGACTGCCCCTGCTCTCTCTTTCTGTTTCTACTCCCTCTTTCTGTCTCTGACTGCCCCTGCTCTCTCTCTTTCTGTCTCTGACTGCCCCTGTTCTCTCTTTCTGTCTCTGACTGCCCCTGCTCTCTCTTTCTGTCTCTGACTGCCCCTGCTCTCTCTTTCTGTTTCTACTCTCTCTTTCTGTCTCTGACTGCCCCTGCTCTCTCTTTCTGTTTCTCTCCCTCTTTCTGTCTCTGTCTGCCCCTGCTCTCTCTTTCTGTTTCTACTCCCTCTTTCTGTCTCTGACTGCCCCTGCTCTCTCTTTCTGTTTCTGTCTGCATGAAATAGATGGAATACATTATCATCTCTCTCTGTCTGTAATGAGATAATGTAATAAATCATCCCCTCTGTCTGTAATGAGAATGCAATACATCCTCCTCTCTCTCTGTCTGTAATGAGATAATGTAATACATCCTCCTCTCTCTCTGTCTGTAATGAGATAATGTAATACATCCTCCCCTCTCTGTCTGTAATGAGAATGCAATACATCCTCCTCTCTCTCTGTCTGTAATGAGATAATGTAATACATCCTCTCTGTGTCTGTGATGAGATAATGTAATACATCCTCCTCTCTCTCTGTATGTAATGAGATAATGTAATACATCCTCTCTGTGTCTGTGATGAGAATGCAATACATCCTCCTCTCTCTCTGTCTGTAATGAGATAATGTAATACATCCTCTCTGTGTCTGTGATGAGATAATGTAATACATCCTCCTCTCTCTCTGTATGTAATGAGAATGTAATACATCCCCCTCTCTCTGTCTGTAATGAGATAATGTAATAAACCAATGTCATAAATCCCCTACCATGTCTCTAATGGGGTAATGGAATGAATGCTCCTCCCTCTGTCTGTAATGAGATAATGGAATAAATCTTCCTCCCTCTCTCTCTGTAATGAGATAATTAAATAAATCCTCTCTGTCTGTAATGAGTTAATGGAATTAATCCTCTCTGTTTGTATTGAGATAATGGAATAAATCCTCTCTGGCTGTAATGAGATAATGGAATAAATCATCCCTCTGTAATGAGAATGGAATAAATCTTTCTCTCTCTGTTTGTAATGTGATAATGGAATAAATCCTCCTCTTTCTAATGAGATGGAATAAATCCACTTCTCTGTCTGTAGTGAGATAATGTAATAAGTCGTCCTCTGTCTAATGAGAAAATGGAATAAATCCTCTCTAATGGGATAATGGCGTAAATACTCTCTCTATAATGAGATAGTGGAATAAATCCTCTGCTCTGTAATGAGATGTAATAAATCCTCATCTCTGTCTGTGATGAGATAATGTATTAAGTCCTCTTCTGTCTATAATGAGATGTAATAAATCCTCATCTCTGTAATGAGAAAGTAATAAGTCCACTTCTGTAATGAGATCATGTAATAAACATGTCTGTAATGAGAAAATGTAATGATTCCTCCTCTCTCTGTCTGTTATGATAATGTAATACATCCTCCCCTCTGTCTGTAATGAGAAATTGTAATAAATCCTCATCTCTCTGTCTGTAATGAGATAATGTAATCAATCCTCACCTCTGCCTGTGATGAGATAATGGAATAAATCCTCCCGCTCTGTAATGAGATAATGGAATAAGTCCTCTGTAATGAGATAATGGAATAAATCCTCTCTGTCTGTATTGAGAATGTAATACACCCCCTGTCTATGATGAGCTAATGTAATACATCTTCCTCTCTCTGTCTGTAATGAGATGATAATGGAAAAAAATCCCCTCTGTCTGTAGTGAGATAATGGAATAAATCTGCCCTGTCTGTAATGAGATAATGGAATAAATCCGCCCTGTCTGTAATGAGATAATGGAATAAGTCCTCTGCTCTGTCTGTAATGAGATAATGTAATAAGTCCTCTGCTCTGTCTGTAATGAGATAATGTAATACATTCATCTATTCTCACCTGTCTGTAATGAGTTAATGGAATAAATCATCCTCTCTGTAATGAGATAATGTAATAAATCATCCCCTGTGTCTGTAATGAGATAAAGGAATAAACCCCCCGCTCTGTCTGTAATGAGATCATGTAATAAATCACCCTCTCTGTCTAATGAGATAATGGAATAAATCATCCTCTCTGTCTGTAATGAGATCATGTAATAAATCACCCTCTCTGTCTGTAATGAGATCATGTAATAAATCACCCTCTCTGTCTGTAATGAGATCATGTAATAAATCACCCTCTCTGTCTAATGAGATAATGGAATAAATCATCCTCTCTGTCTGTAATGAGATCATGTAATAAATCACCCTCTCTGTCTGTAATGAGATAATGGAATAAATCATCCTCTCTGTCTGTAATGAGATCATGTAATAAATCACCCTCTCTGTCTAATGAGATAATGGAATAAATCATCCTCTCTGTCTGTAATGAGATCATGTAATACATTCATCTATTCTCACCTGTCTGTAATGAGTTAATGGAATAAATCATCCTCTCTGTAATGAGATAATGTAATAAATCATCCCCTGTGTCTGTAATGGGATAATGTAATAAATCACTCTCTGTCTAATGAGATAATGGAATAAATCATCCTCTCTGTCTGTAATGGGATAATGTAATAAATCCTCCTCTCTGTCTAATGAGATAATGGAATAAATCATCCGCTCTGTCTGTGATGAGATAATGCTCAGCTGGCTTTCTAGGGGGGAGTAACAGTAGCTTGAATACAGTGTGTTGTTTTTACATGTGGTCTCTGTCACACTGGTCTCTGACCCCTCCACCCTCCGATGTCCCTGTGTGTAGTTGTGTGTCATCACCAAGTTGTCTTAATTTCTCTGTTGAGGAGGGACACATAATGCCCTTAACAGTGACAGACCATTACACCCTCCCCCCCCACACACACACACCCTTCCTGCCCTCTCCTAAGGTGATTGATGGCTACCCCCTCACCCCTTCAGATGAGAAGCATTTCGTGTGTTCAGCTGTGTGTCCCAGACCTGAAGCCTGGTCGGCGCCAGTGACAGCAGCTGTCCACAATTCACACAAGTTAAAAACATGAATATGTGTGTGCATGCTTGTGTATCAGAGCGTATAGTTTGTAGCAACAAACATGCATTCAGTTGAGCAGCTTTTGTCCCTGACTCTCACCACACCTCGATGATGTCACCATCACAGTTGGTGTTTGGCTGTTGTCTTGGGTGTGTGATGATTCTGTCTGTTGATACATGTTTTGTGCTATTATAAGAATTGAGAGGGAGGAGCGAGAGACAGGGAGAAACAGGGAGATGGGAGACGGAGAAGGGAGAGACAGGGAGACGGAGAAGGGAGAGACAGGGAGATGGAGAAGGGAGAGACAGGGAGACGAAGAAGGAAGAGACCGGGAGAAGGGAGAGACAGGGAGATGGAGAAGGGAGAGACAGGGAGACGGAGAAGGAAGAGACCGGGAGAAGGGAGAGACAGGGAGACGGATAAGGGAGAGACAGGGAGACAGAGAAGGGAGAGACAGGGAGATGGAGAAGGGAGAGACAGGGAGATGGAGAAGGAGAGACAGGGAGACGGAGAAGGGAGAGACAGGGAGACGGAGAAGGGAGAGACAGGGAGACGGAGAAGGGAGAGACAGGGAGACGGAGAAGGAAGAGACAGGGAGACGGAGAAGGGAGAGACAGGGAGACGGAGAAGGGAGAGACAGGGAGACGGAGAAGGAAGAGACCGGGAGAAGGGAGAGACAGGGAGACGGAGAAGGGAGAGACAGGGAGACAGAGAAGGGAGAGACAGGGAGATGGAGAAGGAAGAGACAGGGAGACGGAGAAGGGAGAGACAGGGAGACGGAGAAGGGAGAGACAGGGAGACGGAGAAGGGAGAGACAGGGAGATGGAGAAGGGAGAGACAGGGAGACGGAGAAGGAAGAGACCGGGAGAAGGGAGAGACAGGGAGACGGATAAGGGAGAGACAGGGAGACATAGAAGGGAGAGACAGGGAGATGGAGAAGGGAGAGACCGGGAGAAGGGAGAGACAGGGAGACTGAGAAGGGAGAGACAGGGAGATGGAGAAGGGAGAGACCGGGAGAAGGGAGAGACAGGGAGACGGAGAAGGGAGAGACAGGGAGACGGATAAGGAGAGACCGGGAGAAGGGAGAGACAGGGAGACGGAGAAGGGAGAGACAGGGAGAAGGGAGAGACAGGGAGATGGAGAAGGGAGAGACCGGGAGAAGGGAGAGACAGGGAGACGGATAAGGGAGACAGGGAGACAGGGAGACATAGAAGGGAGAGACAGGGAGATGGAGAAGGGAGAGACCGGGAGAAGGGAGAGACAGGGAGACGGAGAAGGGAGAGACAGGGAGATGGAGAAGGGAGAGACAGGGAGACGGAGAAGGAAGAGACCGGGAGAAGGGAGAGACAGGGAGACGGATAAGGGAGAGACAGGGAGACATAGAAGGAGAGACAGGGAGATGGAGAAGGGAGAGACCGGGAGAAGGGAGAGACAGGGAGACTGAGAAGGGAGAGACAGGGAGACGGAGAAGGGAGAGACAGGGAGACGGAGACGGAGAAGAGGGAGAAGGGAGTAAGGGGAGATGGCGAATGGGGAGACGGAGAAGGGAGAGAGAGGGAGACGGAGAAGGGAGAGACGGGGAGACGGAGAGGGAAGAAGTGGGCAAGCGAGAGATAGTGTGTGTGCATGTGTGTGTGCGTGTATGAGAGAGAGGTAGAGAAATGGTTATCAGTATCGTTTAATTACTTCCAGCTGCTGATGGTCACTTATACCTCCAGGGTGTTGTTATGCCAACAATTACCCTGACCACACACACACCATTACTTTGAAAAAGCCCCGTGGCTGTAGTCTTTCACCGGATCACTCTGGTGGTCTCTCCTCCTCCTGTTCTCTCTCCTCCTCCTGTTCTCTCTCCTCCTTCTGTTCTTTCTCCTCTTTCTCTATGGGAAAGAGTCTGGGAGAAAATGATATGCTGATACACAGAGAGAGGAGAGGGAGGCAAGGAGATCATCTTTCCTTTGTTCAAAGTGATCTGGTTAAATACACACTGTATTTTGGTAGAAGGCAGAGCTGCTGATTCTGAGGTTGTTTGAATTGGTGTGGATTATTATTCTGCCTAATTGTCTTTTAATGAGGTTTTAACTTGGGTATGTAAAACCCGGCTAGGGCTCTACCACCCACCACCAAACCAGATTCTCCTCCTGCCCCCGTTCACCACTCCCACTGTGTGTGTATTCAGCCCATTTCCCCTGGTGAACCCCTTTGCAGTCATGTTGTGCCTGTGTGTGTGTATTTCTGTGCATCTTAATTATACCCATCAACATAATGCAGGCATTAGCACAACTAAATCCCAACCATGCCTATACACACAAACACACTTACATAATCACACAGTTCACATACATAATTACACAGTTCACATACATAATCACACAGTTCACACACACATACATAATCAAACAGTTCACACGCACATACATAATCACACAGTTCACACACACACATACATAATCACACAGTTCACACACACACATACAGTGCCTTGCGAAAGTATTCGGCCCCCTTGAACTTTGCGACCTTTTGCCACATTTCAGGCTTCAAACATAAAGATATAAAACTGTATTTTTTTGTGAAGAATCAACAACAAGTGGGACACAATCATGAAGTGGAACAACATTTATTGGATATTTCAAACTTTTTAACAAATCAAAAACTGAAAAATTGGGCGTGCAAAATTATTCAGCCCCCTTAAGTTAATACTTTGTAGGTCCACCTTTTGCTGCGATTACAGCTGTAGGTCGAATGGGTATGTCTCTATCAGTTTTGCACATCGAGAGACTGACATTTTTTCCCATTCCTCCTTGCAAAACAGCTCGAGCTCAGTGAGGTTGGATGGGGAGCATTTGTGAACAGCAGTTTTCAGTTCTTTCCACAGATTCTCGATTGGATTCAGGTCTGGACTTTGACTTGGCCATTCTAACACCTAGATATGTTTATTTTTGAACCATTCCATTGTAGATTTTGCTTTATGTTTTGATCATTGTCTTGTTGGAAGACAAATCTCCGTCCCAGTCTCAGGTCTTTTGCAGACTCCATCAGGTTTTCTTCCAGAATGGTCCTGCCATTTGGCTCCATCCATCTTCCCATCAATTTTAACCATCTTCCCTGTCCCTGCTGAAGACTCTGTCCAGGCCCAAACCATGATATTGCCACCACCATGTTTGACAGTGGGGATGGTGTGCAAGAAGATGAGCTGTGTTGCTTTTAAGCCAAACATAAAACGTTTTGCATTGTTGCCAAAAGTTCAATTTTGGTTTCATCTGACCAGAGCACCTTCTGGAACATGTTTGGTGTGTCCCCAGGTGGCTTGTGGCAAACTTTAAACAACACTTTTTATGGATATCTTTAAGA
Organism: Oncorhynchus tshawytscha; assembly: GCF_018296145.1. Classification (NCBI taxonomy): domain Eukaryota; kingdom Metazoa; phylum Chordata; class Actinopteri; order Salmoniformes; family Salmonidae; genus Oncorhynchus; species Oncorhynchus tshawytscha. The sequence continues at coordinate 71,412,393 of NC_056433.1, forward strand.
AATGGCTTTCTTCTTGAACTCTTCCATCCCAGATTTGTGCAATAACGACTGATTGTTGTCCTATGGACAGAGTCTCCCACCTCAGCTGTAGATCTCTGCAGTTCATCCAGAGTGATCATGGGCCTCTTGGCTGCATCTCTGATCAGTCTTCTCCTTGTAAGCTGAAAGTTTGATGGGACGGCCAGGTCTTGTAGATTTGCAGTGGTTTGATACTCCTTCCATTTCAAAACATTGCAAAGTGCTACAATGGGATGGTTTAAAAAATAAACATATCTTTTTGGCCAAGTCAAAGTCCAGACTTTAAACTTCTTCACAACAGTATCTCGGACCTGCCTGGTGTGTTCCTTGTTCTTCATGATGCTCTCTCGCTTTTAACGGACCTCTGAGACTATCACAGTGCAGGTGCATTTTGCAAGGAGACTTGGGAAAAAATGTGGATTGTATTTATCATCATTAGTCATTTAGGTCATACATTGGATCATTCAGAGATCCTCACTGAACTTCTGGAAGAGTTTGCTGCACTGAAAGTATTAAAGGGGCTGAATAATTTTGCACGCCCAATTTTTCAGTTTTGATTTGTTAAAAAAGTTTGAAATATCCAATAAATGTTGTTCCACTTCATGATTGTGTCCCACTTGTTGTTGATTCTTCACAAAAAATACAGTTTTACATCTTTATGTTTGAAGCCTGAAATGTGGCAAAAGGTCGCAAAGTTCAAGGGGGCCGAATACTTTCAAGGCACTGTACATAATCACACAGTTCACACACACATGCATAACCACACAGTTCACATACATAATCACACAGTTCATATACATAATCACACAGTTCACATACATAATCACACAGTTCATATACATAATCACACAGTTCATATACATAATCACACAGTTCATATACATAATCACACAGTTCACACATAATCACACAGTTCACACGCATAATCACACAGTTCACATGCATAATCACACAGTTCACATGCACATACATAATCACACAGTTCACATACATAATCACACAGTTCACACACACATACATAACAACACAGTTCACACACACACATACATAATCACACAGTTCACATACATAACCACACAGTTCACATACAATTATTTAGTCATCCACCAATTGTGCAAGTTCTCCCACTTAAAAAGATGAGAGAGGCCTGTAATTTTCATCATAGGTACACTTCAACTATGACAGACAAAATGAGAAAAAATCCAGAAAACCACATTGAGGATTTTAAATTTATTTATTTGCAAATTATGGTGGAAAATAAGTATTTGGTCACCTACAAACAAGCAAGATTTCTGGCTCTCACAGACCTGTAACTTCTTCTTTAAGAGGCTCCTCTGTCCTCCACTCGTTACCTGTATTAATGGCACCTGTTTGAACTTGTTATCAGTATAAAAGACACCTGTCCACAACCTCAAACAGTCACACTCCAAACTCCACTATGGCCAAGACCAAAGAGCTGTCAAAGGACACCAGAAACAAAATTGTCGACCTGCACCAGGCTCGGAAGACTGAATCTGCAATAGGTAAGCAGCTTGGTTTGAAGAAATCAACTGTGGGAGCAATTATTAGGAAATGGAAGACATACAAGACCATTGATAATCTCCCTCGATCTGGGGCTCCATGCAAGATCTCACCTCGTGGGGTCAAAATGATCACAAGAACGGTGAGCAAAAATCCCAGAACCACACAGGTGGACCTAGTGAATGATCTACAGAGAGATGAGACCAAAGTAACAAAGCCTACCATCAGTAACACACTACGCCGTCAGGGACTCAAATCCTGCAGTGCCAGACGTGTCCCCCTGCTTAATCCAGTACATGTCCAGGCCCGTCTGAAGTTTGCTAGAGAGCATTTGGCTGATCCAGAGGAAGATTGGGAGAATGTCAAATGGTCAGATGAAACCAAAATATAACTTTTTGGTAAAAACTAAACTTGTTGTGTTTGGAGGACAAAGAATGCTGAGTTGCATTCAAAGAACACCATACCTACTGTGAAGCATGGGGGTGGAAACATCATGCTTTGGGGCTGTTTTTCTGCAAAGGGACCAGGACGACTGATCCGTGTAAAGGAAAGAATGAATGGGGCCATGTATCGTGAGATTTTGAGTGAAAACCTCCTTCCATCAGCAAGGGCATTGAAGATGAAACGTGGCTGGGTATTTCAGCATGACAATGATCCCAAACACACCTCCCGGGCAACGAAGGAGTGGCTTCGTAAGAAGCATTTCAAGGTCCTGGAGTGGCCTAGCCAGTCTCCAGATCTCAACCCCATAGAAAATCTTTGGAGGGAGTTGAAAGTCTGTGTTGCCCAGCAACAGCCCCAAAACATCACTGCTCTAGAGGAGATCTGCATGGAGGAATGGGCCAAAATACCAGCAACAATGTGTGAAAACCTTATGAAGACTTACAGAAAACGTTTGACCTCTGTCATTGCCAACAAAGGGTATATAACAAAGTATTGAGATAAACTTCTGTTATTGAGCAAATACTTATTTTCCACCATAATTTGCAAATAAATTCATTAAAAATCCTACAATGTGATTTTCTGGATTATTTTTCTCATTTTGTCTGTCATAGTTAAAGTGTTCCTATGATGAAAATTACAGGCCTCTCTCATCTTTTTAAGTGGGAGAACTTGCACAATTGGTGGCTGACTAAATACTTTTTGCCCCACTGTACATAACCACACAGTTCACATACATAACCACACAGTTCACATTCATAACCACACAGTTCACACACACATACATAATCACACAGTTCATACACTGTGAGTGTGTGTATAAATGTGTCTTGGCATGGATTCCTCACTGTTCCACTATTTTGTTCACTACTATAAATATAAATCAATAAAGAAGCTATTCTGTAATGTCACTGCTTCCCATGAACTGTCAGTGACAACATTGCCCGCCTCTCAATCCTAACGGTTATCTTATCAAAACAACAGATAGTTGGAATATTTCAATTCGGAAACAGCCTTCGGCAATCATGTATTGTATGAGGGAGAGAATGTTTCCTACTACAGTGTGTGTGTGTGTGTTCGTGTGCGTGCGTGCCTGGAGGAAATCCAAAAATCACTTGTCGTTTGTTTGTTCCTTGCCAACCGTTTCTAGAGAACAGACAAATGCCTTTGTCTTTATTTCCCTGTCGTTGTCTTTATTCCCCTGGCGTTGTCTTTATTCCCCTGGCGCTGTCTTTATTCCCCTGGCATTGTCTTTATTCCCCTGGTGCTGTCTTTATTCCCCTGGCGTTGTCTTTATTCCCCTGGCGCTGTCTTTATTCCCTGGCGTTGTCTTTATTCCCCTGCCGTTGTCTTTATTCCCCTGGCGCTGTCTTTATTCCCCTGGCGCTGTCTTTATTCCCCTGGCGCTGTCTTTATTCCCCTGGCGTTGTCTTTATTCCCCTGGCGCTGTCTTTATTCCCCTGGCGCTGTCTTTATTCCCCTGGCGCTGTCTTTATTCCCCTGTCGTTGTCTTTATTCCCCTGTCGTTGTCTTCATGTGTACGTGTCGTTGTCTTTATTCCCCTGTCGTTGTCTTTATTCCCCTGTTGTTGTCTTTATTCCCCTGTCGTTGTCTTTATTCCCCTGTCGTTGTCTTTATTCCCCTGTTGTTGTCTTTATTCCCCTGTCGTTGTCTTTATTCCCCTGCCGTTGTCTTTATTCCCTGTCGTTGTCTTTATGTGTACGTGTTGTTGTCTTTATTCCCCTGTCATTGTCTTTATTCCCCTGTCGTTGTCTTTATTCCCCTGTCGTTGTCTTTATTCCCCTGTTGTTGTCTTTATTCCCTGTCGTTGTCTTTATTCCCCGTCGTTGTCTTTATTCCCCTGTCGTTGTCTTTATTCCCCTGTCGTTGTCTTTATTCCCCTGTCGTTGTCTTTATGTGTACGTGTTGTTGTCTTTATTCCCTGTCGTTGTCTTCATGTGTACGTGTCGTTGTCTTTATTCCGCTGTCGTTGTCTTTATTCCCCTGTCGTTGTCTTTATTCCCCTGTCGTTGTCTTTATTTCCCTGTCTTGTCTTTATGTGTGTCTTTATTCCCCTGTCGTGTCGTTGTCTTCATTCCCCTGTCGTTGTCTTTATTCCCCTGTGTGTCTTTATTCCGTGTCGTTGTCTTTATTTCCCTGTCGTTGTCTTGGCGTTGTCGTTGTCTTTATTCCCCTGTCGTTGTCTTTATTCCCTGTCGTTGTCTTTATTCCCTGTCTTGTCTTTATTCCCCTGTCGTTGTCTTTATTTCCTGTCTTGTCTTCATGTGTACGTGTCGTTGTCTTCTGTCGTTGTCTTTATTTCCCTGTCTTGTCTTCATGTGTACGTGTCGTTGTCTTTATGTGTACCTGTCGTTGTCTTTATTCCCCGTTGTCTTTATTTCCCTGTCTTGTCTTCATGTGTACGTGTCGTTGTCTTTATGTGTACGTGTCGTTGTCTTTATTCCCCTGTCGTTGTCTTCATGTGTACGTGTCGTTGTCTTTATTCCCCTGTCGTTGTCTTTATTCCCCTGTCGTTGTCTTTATTCCCCTGTCGTTGTCTTTATTCCCCTGTCGTTGTCTTTATTTCCCTGTCTTGTCTTCATGTGTACGTGTCGTTGTCTTTATTCCCCTGTCATTGTCTTTATTCCCCTGTCGTTGTCTTTATTCCCCTGTCGTTGTCTTTATTCCCCTGTCGTTGTCTTTATTCCCTGTCGTTGTCTTTATTTCCCTGTCTTGTCTTCATGTGTACGTGTCGTTGTCTTTATTCCCCTGTCGTTGTCTTCATGTGTACTTGTCGTTGTCTTCATGTGTACATGTCGTTGTCTTTATTCCCCTGTCGTTGTCTTTATTCCCCTGTCGTTGTCTTTATTCCCCTGTCGTTGTCTTTATTTCCCTGCCGTTGTCTTCATGTGTACGTGTCGTTGTCTTTATTTCCCTGTCGTTGTCTTCATGTGTACGTGTCGTTGTCTTTATTCCCCTGTCGTTGTCTTCATGTGTACGTGTCGTTGTCTTTATTCCCCTGTCGTTGTCTTCATGTGTTCGTGTCGTTGTCTTTATTCCCCTGTCGTTGTCTTCATGTGTACGTGTCGTTGTCTTTATTCCCCTGTCGTTGTCTTCATGTGTTCGTGTCGTTGTCTTTGTGTACACAAATGTATGGGTAGCCTATGATTCAGTGTGACTGTGATTCAGGCATCCATCTGATCTGAGCTTATGCATTCTTTCTCTCTTTATTTCTCTTTTTTTCTCTCTCAATTCAATATTAATTAATAATTAACAGTCAACATTACACTCACAAAAGTTCCAGAAGAATGTAGACATTTCAAATGTCATATTATGTCTATATACAGTGTTGTAATGATGTGCAAATAGTTCAAGTACAAAAAGGAAAAGAAATCAACATAAATCAAATCCAATTGTATTTGTCACATACACATGGTTAGCAGATGTTAATGCAAGTGTAGCAAAATGCTTGTGCTTCTAGTTCCGACAATGCAGTAATAACCAACGAATAATCTAACCTAACAATTTCACAACAACTACCTTATACACACAAGTGTAAAGGGATGAAGAATATGTACATAAAAATATATGAATGAGCGATGCCGAACAGCATAGGCAAGATGCAGTAGATGGTATAAAGTACTGTTTCTACATATGAGATGAGTAATGCAGGGTATGTAAACATTATATGAAGGGGCATTGTTTAAAGTGGCTAGTGATACATTTTTGATCAATTTTTTCATTATTAAAGTGGCTGGAGTTGAGTCAGTATGTTGGCAGCAGCCACTCAATGTTAGTGGTAGCTGTTTAACAGTCTGATGGCCTTGAGATAGAAGCTGTTTTTCAGCCTCTCGGTCCCAGCTTTGATGCACCTGTACTGACCTCGCCTTCTGGATGATAGCGGGGTGAACAGGCAGTGGTGGTTGTTGTCCTTGATGATCTTTATGGCCTTCCTGTAACATCGGGTGGTGTAGGTGTCCTGGAGGGCAGGTAGTTTGCTCCCGGTGATGCGTTGTGCAGACCTCACTACCCTCTGGAGAGCCTTACGGTTATGGGCGGAGCAGTTGCCATACCAGGCGGTGATACAGCCCGGCAGGATGCTCTCGATTGTGCATCTATAAAAGTTTGTGAGTGCTTTTGGTGACAAGCTGAATTTCTTCAGCCTCCTGAGGTTGAAGAGGCGCTGCTGTGCCTTCTTCACCACGCTGTCTGTGTGGGTGGACACCATTTCAGTGTGTCCGTGATGTGTACGGCGAGGAACTTCAAACATTCCACCTTCTCCACTACTGTCCCGTCGTTGTGGATAGGGGGTGCTCCCTCTGCTGTTTCCTGAAGTCCACGATCATCTCCTTTGTTTTGTTGACGTTGAGTGCGAGGTTATTTTCTGACACCACACTCCGAGGGCCCTCACCTCCTCCTTGGAGGCCGTCTCATCATTGTTGGTGATCACGCCCACGACTGTAGTGTCGTTCCATAAATATGGGTTGTATTTACAATGGTGTTTGTTCTTCACTGGTTGTCCTTTTCTTGTAACAGCAGGTCACAAATATTACTGCTGTGATTGTACACTGTGGTATTTCACCCAATAGATATGGGAGTTTATCAAAATTGGGTTTGTATTCAAATTTTTTGTGTATCTGTATAATCTGAGGGAAATATGTATCTCTAATAGGGTCATACATTTGGCAGGAGGTTAGGAAGTGCAGCTCAGTTTCCATCTAATTTTGTGTGCACATAACCTGTCTTCTCTTGAGAGCCATGTCTGCCTATGGCGGCCTTTCTCAATAGCAAGGTTATGCTCACGGAGTCTGTACATAGTCAAAGCTTTCCTTACGTTTCGGTCAGTCACAGTGGTCAGGTATTCTGCCACTGTGTACTCTCTGTTTAGGGCCAAATAGCATTCTAGTTAGCAATGTTTTTTGTTAATTCTTTCCAATGTGTGAAGTAATTATCTTTTAGTTTCTCATGATTTTGTTGGGTCTAATTATGTTGCTGTCCTGGGTCTCTGTGGGGTCTGTTTGTGTTTGTAAACAGAGCTTAGGGGACTCTTCTCCAGGTTAATTTCTCTGTACGTGAAGGCTTTGTTAGGTTTGGGAGTCGCTTCCTTTTAAGTGGTTGTAGAATTTAACAGGCTCTTTTCTTTGCAGAATTCTGCACACAAAGTCTCAACTTGATGTTTATCCCATTTGGTTAATTCTTGGTTGGTGAGCGGACCCCAGACCTCACAACCATAAAGGGCAATGGGCTCTATGATTGATTCACGTATTTTTAGCCAGATCCCAATTACTGTGTTGAATTTTATGTTCCTTTTGATGGCGTAGAAGACCTTTGCCTTGTCTCTCAGATCGTTCACAGCTTTGTGGAAGTTACCTGTGGCGCTGATGTTTAGGTCGAGGTATGTATCGTTTTTTGTGTGTTCTAGGGCAACTATGTCTAGCTGGAATTTGTATTTGTGGTCCTGGCAACATGACCTTTTTTGGAAAACCATTATTTTGGTCTTATTGAGATTTACTGTCAGGGCCCAGGTCTGACAATCTGTGCAGAATATCTAGGTGTTGCTGTTGACCCTCTTTGGTCGGTGACATAAGCACCAGATCATCAGCAAACAGTAGACATTTGACTTCAGATTCTAGTAGGGTGAGGCCGGGTGCTGGAGACTGTTCTAGTGCCCTCACCAATACATTGATGTATATGTTGAGGAGGGTGGGGTTCAAACTGCATCCCTGTCTCACCCCACGGCCCTGTGGAAAGAAATGGATGTGTAAATTTCCAATTTTATTTATTAATTTACATGGATTTTAAAATGTCATGTTTTTCCCCCAACACCATTTTTCAACAATTTGTATAGCAGACCCTCATGCCAAATTGAGTCAAAAGCTTTTTTGAAATCAACAAGCATTAGAAGACGTTGCCTTTGTTTTGTTTTGGTTGTTTGTCAATTAGGGTGTGCAGGGTGAATACATGGTCTGTTGTACGGTAATTTGGTAAAAAGCCAATTTGACATTTGCTCAGTACATTGTTTTCAATGAGGAAATGTACGAGTCTGCTGTTAATGATAATGCAGTGGATTTTCCCAAGGTTGCTGTTGACACATAGTTATTGGGGTCAAATTTTTCTTCACTTTTGTTGATTGGGGTGATCAGTCCTTGGTTCCAAATATTGGGGAAGATGGCAGAGCCGAGGATGATGTTAAAAAGTATACATTAAACTGATTTTTGTCATGCTGTTCCTTCTTTTTCAGCAGTGTATTTCTGTTTTGTTTTAGTGATTCACCATAGTGAAGACATAGGCTTACATTTTCTGGGTCTCTGTTTTTGGTTGGTTAGGTTTCTCAGTTTCTTTCTTAGGGTTTTGCATTCTTCATCATACTTTTTGTCATTATACATTTTCTTAGATTGTCTGCTTGATTTTTTTTTTTTTTTTTATTTGATAGGGCAGCTGAGAGGTCCAATATACAGTGGGGCAAAAAAGTATTTAGTCAGCCACCAATTGTGCAAGTTCTCCCACTTAAAAGATGAGAGAGGCCTGTAATTTTCATCATAGGTACACTTCAACTATGACAGACAAAATGAGAAAAAAATCCAGAAAATCACATTGTAGGATTTTTATAAATTTATTTGCAAATTATGGTGGAAAATAAGTATGTTTCTCTGTTGAGATCATTACCTCAGTCATTTCTAGATGTTCCTGTTTTGACTAATTTATTGGGTGGATTAGGTCTGCTCTATATCAAGTTAGCATACCCCCTGAGTCTCTTCCTGTTTCACACCTGGTAGTTTGGTGGATGGGACTACCAGCTCTCTGTAACCTAGAGGGCAACCAGTGGGTCCATCTCCTCTATACCACCCACCTGGTAGTGTGGTGGATGGGACTACCAGCTCTCTGTAACCTAGAGGGCAACCAGTGGGTCCATCTCCTCTATACCACCCACCTGGTAGTGTGGTGGATGGGACTACCAGCTCTCTGTAACCTAGAGGGCAACCAGTGGGTCCATCTCCTCTATACCACCCACCTGGTAGTGTGGTGGATGGGACTACCAGCTCTCTGTAACCTAGAGGGCAACCAGTGGGTCCATCTCCTCTATACCACCCACCTGGTAGTGTGGTGGATGGGGGTAACCTAGAGGACAACCAGTGGGTCCATCTCTCTATACCACCCACCTGGTAGTGTGGTGGATGGGACTACCAGCTCTCTGTAACCTAGGGCCAGTGGGTCCATCTCCTCTATACCACCCACCTGGTAGTGTGGTGGATGGGACTACCAGCTCTCTGTAACCTAGAGGGCAACCAGTGGGTCCATCTCCTCTATACCACCCACCTGGTAGTGTGGTGGATGGGACTACCAGCTCTCTGTAACCTAGAGGGCAACCAGTGGGTCCATCTCCTCTATACCACCCACCTGGTAGTGTGGTGGATGGGACTACCAGCTCTCTGTAACCTAGAGGGCAACCAGTGGGTCCATCGCCTCTATACCATGTTTCTTGTCGGATGACAATGTCTGTATTTCCAATTACTTTGATGAAGTCTGGCTTCCTGCTGTTTAGGCCAAAGGCAGATGACCTCAAACCTTGTATATTCAGGATGAGAGTAAATCTTTGTGTTCCAAAGTGTCTAGTGGTTTAGGCTCAGACCATATCTCTCTCTCACTCACTCTCACCACAGGGTGGCTCATGAAAGAGCCCAAATCAAACAGATGGTTGCCCCTCACACCCTGCTCCCCTCACCCTGTCCCGTCCCATCCCATCCCTCTTTGTCCCAGGGGCAAGGCACCTGTTTCCTGTGCTTCCTCAACACGTGGAGCCATTGTGTTTCAGCTCTGTCTCTCTCACATACTCCTCTACTGTTTACTGCTCTGACAAACTACACATCTCACCATATAGTATGACTATCAAATGACTGATCTGATAGTGTTACTACTGTGATAACACTGGAATGCTTGTCTCCTTAGTTCTCTGTGTCGTGATGGATACGTGTTGATACTTATGTGTGTTAATTGAGCCCTGTACTCGTCTACCTCAGTATCTGTCCTCCTGACTGTAGGTCAATCATCAGCATTACAATAATAATAGTCATTTTCATTAGAGAGAGGTGTTAGAGAATGAGGGTTGCCATGGCAGGTACACTGGGATAGCTTCTGTTAATAAACAATAACAGGAAGTCAACTCTGTTTTCAGGAAGCAGTGTGTGTGTGTATTCTATGTTCTAAGGCCCTGCTGCAACAGTCAGATAACACCAATGAGATGGGAGAGGGGTAGCTGGTTCTCAAATGGCATCCTATTCACTATATAGTGCAATACTTTGACCTCGGCCCATAGGGCTCTGATCAAAAGTAGTGCACTAAATAACAATTAGGATGTGATTTGTGACTCAGCTAGACAAGGGGTAATAATGTTTTTCAAATCATGTTTCTTCCCACTTTTTGCTGAGAAAATATGACTGTGTGATTTGCTACCTGTCCCTATAGGCCTCTGATTCCCACGCAAGTTTATATTTTAGCAGTGTTGTGTCAGAATTCTGGAGGGAAATAGTCAAACACACACTCACACACACATAAACATGTGCTCACATACACACAGGAGCGCATGCACACAGAAACACACACACAAACTGTTGTTCACATAGACACACTACTCTTTGTTCTGGGTGCTGTGGTAATACATGAAGAGCAGAGAGTTTCTCTGTGACAGCCCACCTGGGTATCAGCTCTATCTGAACCACGTCAGAGGAACATAGACACACTACTCTTTGTTCTGGGTGCTGTGGTAATACATGAAGAGCAGAGAGTTTCCTCTGTGACAGCCCACCTGGGTATCAGCTCTATCTGAACCACGTCAGAGGAACATAGACACACTACTCTTTGTTCTGGGTGCTGTGGTAATACATGAAGAGCAGAGAGTTTCCTCTGTGACAGCCCACCTGGGTATCAGCTCTATCTGAACCACGTCAGAGGAACATAGACACACTACTCTTTGTTCTGGGTGCTGTGGTAATACATGAAGAGCAGAGAGTTTCCTCTGTGACAGCCCACCTGGGTATCAGCTCTATCTGAACCACGTCAGAGGAACATAGACACACTACTCTTTGTTCTGGGTGCTGTGGTAATACATGAAGAGCAGAGAGTTTCCTCTGTGACAGCCCACCTGGGTATCAGCTCTATCTGAACCACGTCAGAGGAACATAGACACACTACTCTTTGTTCTGGGTGCTGTGGTAATACATGAAGAGCAGAGAGTTTCCTCTGTGACAGCCCACCTGGGTATCAGCTCTATCTGAACCACGTCAGAGGAACATAGACACACTACTCTTTGTTCTGGGTGCTGTGGTAATACATGAAGAGCAGAGAGTTTCCTCTGTGACAGCCCACCTGGGTATCAGCTCTATCTGAACCACGTCAGAGGAACATAGACACACTACTCTTTGTTCTGGGTGCTGTGGTAATACATGAAAGAGCAGAGAGTTTCCTCTGTGACAGCCCACCTGGGTATCAGCTCTATCTGAACCACGTCAGAGGAACATAGACACACTACTCTTTGTTCTGGGTGCTGTGGTAATACATGAAGAGCAGAGAGTTTCCTCTGTGACAGCCCACCTGGGTATCAGCTCTATCTGAACCACGTCAGAGGAACATAGACACACTACTCTTTGTTCTGGGTGCTGTGGTAATACATGAAGAGCAGAGAGTTTCCTCTGTGACAGCCCACCTGGGTATCAGCTCTATCTGAACCACGTCAGAGGAACATGCACACTCACTCTCACACACACACTCTTACACACACACTCTTACACTCACGTGCACACACACACTAATACTTATATGCTCGCGCTCTCTCTCTCCAACTCACTCTCACACACACACTCTTACACACACACTCTTACACTCACGTGCACACACACACTAATACTTGCATGCTCGCTCTCTCTCTCCAACTCACTCTCACACACACACTCTTACACACACACTCTTACACTCACGTGCACACACACACTAATACTTGCATGCTCGCGCTCTCTCTCTCCAACTCACTCTCACACACACACTCTTACACACACACTCTTACACACTGTTCTTTGTGTGAGTTATACACTCCTTGTCCGTGTCAGTGTTTTAGTGTCAGCTGATTTGGGCCCGGCTCTCCTCCTAGGCCTAATAATCAATCCAAGATGTCTACTGTTTCCACGGCAGCCATAGTGAGGCCTCTGCACCCCTATAAATACACTAACAGCTTTCTTAAATATGTGACAAAATACCCTTAATGTTTACAGGCTGGGCCTCTGTCTGCACCCCTTTTATCCAGGGGAAAGAGGCTGAGCTTCCACCTGCGAGGGAGAGAAGGAAGGAGGGAGGGAGGTAAGAGAGAGGCAGAGAGGAAGGAGGGAGGGAGGTAAGAGAGAGGCAGAGAGGGGAAGGAGGGAGGGAGGTAAGAGAGAGGCAGAGAGGGAAGGAGGGAGGGAGGTAAGAGAGAGGCAGAGAGGAAGGAGGGAGGGAGGTAAGAGAGAGGCAGAGAGGGAAGGAGGGAGGTAAGAGAGAGGCAGAGAGGGAAGGAGGGAGGGAGGTAAGAGAGAGGCAGAGAGGAAAGGAGGGAGGTAAGAGAGAGGCAGAGAGGGAAGGAGGGAGGGAGGTAAGAGAGAGGCAGAGAGGGAAGGAGGGAGGGAGGTAAGAGAGAGGCAGAGAGGGAAGGAGGGAGGTAAGGGAGGAGGGAGGAGAGAGGCAGAGAGGGAAGGAGGGAGGGAGGTAAGAGAGAGGGAGGGAGGGAGGTAAGAGAGAGAGGAGGCAGAGGGAAGGAGGGAAGGAGGAGGGAGGTAAGAGAGAGGCAGAGAGGGAAGGAGGGAGGGAGGTAAGAGAGAGGCAGAGAGGGAAGGAGGGAGGGAGGTAGAGAGAGGCAGAGAGGGAAGGAGGGAGGTAAGAGAGGGGAGGGAGGGAGGGAGGTAAGAGAGAGGGAGGGAGGGAGGTAAGAGAGAGGCATAGAGGGAAGGAGGGAGGGAGGTAAGAGAGAGGCAGAGAGGGAATAAGGGATGGAGGGAGAGAGAGGGAAGGAGGAACGGAGTGAAGATCGAGGGAGGGGCACTTCCATAAAGCCCAAATAGGGTAACTATTGCATTCCCTCCTGCTGAGTTTTATCATGGCAGTGCTGAGTGAGTCTCACACACACACACACCTGCTCTGAATTGTTCAATTTGTTAGCCATGGGCCGCCCGCTGTGGGGGAGTGTAAAGGGTAAACAGTCTGATAACATCTCATGAGTTAACTCTCCACTGGGATGAGAGCCTGACTCAAAACACACACCTCACCTCAGGAAAATGATAGGAGAAACACTGGAGGAACGAAGGAATGTGGGAAGACACGAGGAAAGATAGACGAGTACTAAAAGATTGACCTGAAGAGAAAAAAAAGAGATGTTGAATGACTGACAGAGAGAGAATTGGAAGAGAGAGATGGAGAATTGGGAGGAGAGAGAGAATTGGAAGGAGAGAGAGAGTGGAGGAAGTGAGAGAGGAAGAAGGAGAGTCTTTATAGGTGTTATGTTAAGGTTGTGATGTAAAGGGAGTCTCTTTATAAATGTCAGTGTTGGTCTGAGGCTCTGTATAGTGGTCAGGGGTTGTGTGTGGGTCAAAGTCAGAGTTCACCTGCACCACACAGGAAGTCTGGAAATGCAATTAGAGAGAGAAGCATTTGATTGACAGCTGGAGACACAGTTAACCATGCCCCCTCCTCACTCCTCTGTCTGCTTCTGGTTTCTCACTTTAACCGTTGGTAGAGATTAAATGACTTATCTTACAGAACCTTTCCTGATATTTCTCTCTCCCTGGTTCTCACTTTTTTTCTCTTTTTTTCTCTCTCTCTCTCTCTCTCTCTCTCTCTCTCTCTCTCTCTCTCTCTCTCTCTCTCTCTCTCTCTCTCTCTCTCTCTCTCATACACAGACACACAGCTATCTGGTCCGATTTGAATAATTACATACAGCGTTATGGCTTCTCTGATGTAGTAAGTAGACAAGAGCCCTCCCTCAGTTTAGACACATCTCTCTATCTCACTCCCCTTTATCAGAGCCAGACTCGCAGACTACAATATCCATTGTCCATCTGACCTACAGACTACAATACCCAAAGTCCAACTGACCTACAGACTACAATATCGATAGTCCAACTGCTCTCTCACCCTATGTCAGACCCATCATACAATCTTTATCAATCACTGATAATGCTATGCATACACATACTCCCACAGCATGCCTGGTACTGAATGATATGTCTACTTTTAAACCTACAGTCTCAAATTCAGATCGGAGGACATGGCTTCCTCCTCACAGTGCTGTGATTATTCTGCCCGTAGGGAGTCTGAAATGCATATAGATATGGGAGTCAATATAAACAGTGACTGCCTGGTCAGTTGAGTTGAGAGGCAGCATTCATGTCTCTCTCCCCCTCTCCTCTCCACCTCTCCACCTCTCCTCTCCCCCCCTCTCCCCCTCTCCACCTCTCCTCTCTCCTCTCCCCCCGCTCCTCTCCAACTCTCCTCTCCCCTCCCTCTCCTCTCCCCTCTCCTCTCCCCCTCTCTACCTCTCTCTCTCTCCTCTCCGCCTCTCCTCTCCACCTCTCCTCTCCCCCGCTCCTCTCCACCTCTCTTCTTTCCCTCTCCTCTCCCCTCTCCTCTCTCCCTCTCCTCTCCCCTCTCTCTCCCTCTCCACCTCTCCCCCTCTCCCTCCCCCTCTCCTCTCACCTCTCCTCTCCCCCTCTCCACCTCTCCTCTCCCCCTCTCCCCCTCCCTCTCCCCTCTCTCTCCCCTCTCCTCTCCACCTCTCCTCTCCTCTCCTCTCCCCCCTCCTCTCCCTCTCCTCTCCACCTCTCCTCCCCTCCCTCTCCCCCTCTCCTCTCCACCTCTCCTCTCCCCTTCTCCACCTCTCTTCTCCCCTCTCCCCTCTCCTCTCCACCTCTCCTCTCCCCCTCTCCTCTCCCCCTCTCCTCTCCACCTCTCCTCTCCCTCTCCTCTCCACCTCTCCTTTCTCCTCCCCTCTCCTCCCCTCTCCTCTTCTCCTCTCTCCACCTCTCCTCTCCCCTCTCCTCTCCTCTCCTCTCCCCCTCTCTCACCTCTCTCCTCTCCCCCTCTCCCCCTCTCCTCTCCCTCTCTCCCCCTCTCCTCTCCCCCTCTCCTCTCCACCCTCTCCTCTCCCTCTCCTCTCCCACCTCTCCTTTCTCCTCCCCCTCTCCTCTCCCCCCTCTCCTCTCCCCCTCTCCTCTCTACCTCTCCTCTCCACCTCTCCTCTCCCCCTCTCCTCTCCCCCTCTCCTCTCCACCTCTCCTCTCCCCCTCTCCTCTCCACCTCTCCTCTCCCCCTCTCCTCTCCACCTCTCCTCTCCCCCCACTCCTCTCCACCTCTCCTCTCCCCCTCTCCCTCCCCCCTCTCCCCTCTCCTCTCCCCCTCTCCTCTCCCCTCTCCTCTCCTCTCCCTCTCCCCTCTCCCCCTCTCCTCTTCTCCTCACCTCTCCTCTCCCCTCTCCTCCTCCCCTCTACCTCTCCTCTCCCCCTCTCCCCTCTCTCCCTCTCCCCCTCTCCTCTCCACCTCTCCTCTCCCCCTCTCCTCTCCCACCTCTCCCCTCTCCTCTCCCCTCCCTCTCCCCCTCTCCTCTCCACCTCTCCTCTCC